>NC_071996.2:86951354-87253125 GCF_028885655.2 Pongo abelii
AACATTGTTCTCAGTTTCCAGACAGTGTTGGGAAAAAGGAAGACCTTCAACAAATTTGAGACTTAAAAGAATCCAGTGTTTTAAAGTCCACTGGTTGTGTCAGTCAATAAAATTGAGATGATAATCAAGGCAACAATTTGAGATTAATGACTTCCACAAGTATGAGGTGTGTTTTAGAACTAGGAAGCATTTTAAACATTATTAAAAGTGAGAAAGACACACAGTCATATGCCACATGTAATGTGCAAACTAAATATGGTGATCAAGAAGAATATAATGCATTTATTGGTCACCTATTAAGGATACAAAACTTTCAAAAATGCCGTCTCTGAAATTTGTGTAATTCTCATTTCAAAGACAAGACAGCCCAAGTTTATATAGCTGATAATTAGTGAAGCTGATGAAGCTAAGACTGATAACTAAAAGTAACTAAAGAATCTGTTTATCTCACAGGTTCTGGAGATTAGGATGTGGACATCTTTGGGATGACTATTTTATAGCCTAACATAGCTTTGTTTGGGTAACAGAGACTTACTCAGGTTACCTCCCCTTGAAAATTGGGGAAAAACTTAAAGGTAGTGTCAATTGATAAGATAAAAGGTCTAAGAAAAGCAAGAATCTCAGTCACACAAGATTGCAGCATTAGACTGATGAAAAAGCAGGAATCATAGCGCAGCTTCACTTCAAGATACTGGAACTGGACATTCTTTTCAAACCCAAGGCAGCTCTGAAGACCTCAGCATATGAAGTTTGTAGAACTCTACTTTAGACGCTGCAGTAATGTCACTTCCAAATTGCCTTCGTGTTTTTATGTATACTCCCTATTCACATACTAACTTCTTTTTTTACGCTAATACTGCATGCATTTCATGGTTCATGATTATCCAAAACTTTGAATTTTTATTATTTTAACAGATATGCCAATAATTATTTTTTTTGCCAGTGACTCTCACCATTAACCCTAAGCTTTTGCTCATGTTATGACCTACCCAATTCATTCCAGCTTTCTTGGAACATTTTTTCTTAGTGTCATTCATAAGAACTCTTTGTTAGAATTGCCAAGAATTACTATTAAAGATACAGCTTCCTGAATCTAGCAACCAGAATCAGAGGACAGGGGTGGGCCTGAGATCTGACTTGTAGCTTCCCAAATAATTCCTATACCCAGCAAAAATTGAGAAAACATATGCCTGAGATTCACCTGGCTATTCCTATTATACTTGCTTAAACAAAATGTGTTTTTCACAATTTGGCCAAAAATTGAGTGTCTGCCAAGTTTCTTTATTTACTGTCCTTAAATCAGCAAGGGACTGAATCAATATGCTTTTCTAGCAAATTGTTTTAAAAGTAAATTTATTGGAAATTTTATTCAGTCAGTTATTGTCTATTAATCTATCCATCTACATTTCTATATCCCACTATGTGTCACTTTCTGTTCCCAATTTTGGGAAAACTTCAAGGAAAAACATAATGTTGGGAAATGGTAAATAAGGTCTAATTGTAGGTAAGAGCTATGATATCACTCAGGATAAATGATCATGGCAGTAGAAATACCTTATACCAACTTCCTTTAATTGAGTGGGAAAGTTAATGAAAAATAGCACTTTTGAGTCCAGGTAATGGATTCCTAATTCTATCCAGCCCAGCCTTCTCAGATTTAGTCCCAAAGAACACTAGTGTATGAGTAAATTCAGGGAGCCGTAATATTGAAAGACTTGGCCAATTTGGGCCTGGGACATGCCTTTCTGCATGTTATATTAGGGAAGAGGTCATTGGCCTCAGCCAAGAGGGAATGACCATACCTGGAGCAGGAGCCAAAGTCCTAGCCAAGTAGGGTAAGAGCTATCAGACATAGAGTTGTGTTGTGGTAACAGTGGGGAAAGTAACGGTGACCAACTTTGGGATGTATGGGTTTCAACTGTGACACAAGGCTGTAGCTATGTTGGCATATATGATTTATGATAACATAATATATATAATATATATAATATCCATATATAAATATGTACATTTGTGTATAGATACATATTTTTCCAAATGAATATGAAACACACAATAAATAGTTGCAGAGTGAATAAAGTAAAAGGTATTCATTCAACGTAATTTTATTGATTTTCTCCTGAAATTTAAAAAATTTCCAGTAAACTTTTTATTCTCAGTTTTGTACATGACACCTGATGATATGTGTCCATCAAATCAGAATGTACCTGATATATAAGCATTAATTTCCATGTTAAAGTTAAATTATACACTTAAAAAGAACAAAATAACTTTGCGAAAAGCAACCCTAGAACACAAACTTCACTAATTCAGATAATCCTCTTCATTCCTAAAAGAATATAGGTAGTAAGTCCAAAGCTTGTTTTACTTTCTACATTTCTAATATTTTAAGTGGGCACACATGAGAAATTGAATATAGTTTTTACTATTCATTATCTAATCATTAATATTCATGAGTGAATTAGTAAAGAATTCAAATATAACAATAATAAAAATTATTGTTTCTTAAAAATTGCCTTTTGCAGGAAAGATTCTCATTAGTTTTGTTCCTCTAGTCAGCAAATTATTCCACTTTAGTAGTAATGAATATGCTGTTAATATTTGATGTTTGTTGGAAACTTGTAGCTCAGTTTCATCTAAGGCATTATCATTTCAGAGAACTGAAAAAAATAGATGTCTTAGTCTGTTTTTTGTTGCTATAACAGAATACCACAGTCTGGATAATTTGTAAAGAAAAGAAATGTATTTCTCAGAGTTCTGGAGGCTGGAAATCCAATATCCAGTTGCTGGCATCTGGTGAGGGCCTTCTTGCTGCATTGTCCCATGGCAGAAGGTATAACATGAGGAGAGAATACCCAAGAGAGGGAAGAAGGGGCAAGACTCATCCTTTTATAAGCGACTCAGTCTGGAGGTAACTAACCCACTACTAAAATTAAGGCATTAATTTATTTATTAGGGCAAGCCTTATCGCCTGCTTACATCTTAAGAGTCCTATCTCTCAACACTGTTGCATTAGGAATTAAGTTTCCATCAAATAAATGTTGGAGAACACTTTCAAACCATAGCAATAATCTATATAGATTCTGGGGTTCAGAATTGTGATTATAATTTCTATCATGGCACTATGTCCAATAAATCCTTAAAAAACTTCATAATTTCAAAAAGTAGTTTGAATCTTAAACTAAAATTGGTATATATAAATTTGCATGTTTATTATATTAAAAATATTTTACGACTCCTCATTAACAACATATCATAAAATGATTATTTTCTTAATGACAGATGTTTTAGCTCTTCACGAGATTTTATGTCCAATTAAGTATTACAGATCCATACAAAATGTAAAATGGCAAAGTTAGTATTGTAAAAAAAAGTTTATCTTTATGAGAAAAAAATCTGATTATTAATACACATTCATGAACTACTCATCAAGAACAGCAAAGGAAAATGAAAACAATACTCTGGTGCTTACATTCTTATAAATGGTAAACATTAATCTATAAGTATTAAATGTCTTCCATGAAACATGTAAAATCACATAGCTATCTGCAATTCTAAAATATAAAAGTTCTGAAAACTGAAAGATTTTTGTAAATATGCAACACTCAGTTGGCATGCTTACTACACTGAGGTGAGATATTTATATTGATATTTTAAATATTGATAAAACTCAATATCAATACATTTTAGAGTAACTTTTCATGTTTTGCTGCAGGAATAGTAATGTGTTGATTATAGACTGATACTTCAGACTCTTCAGGGTGTTTATGCAATATTTGGCATACACATACTTAAATGTTTTAAAAAGTTGAGCAATTCTGAATTATGAATCACAACTGGCTGCAATAGTTTGTGGATTGGTAGTAGGAATTATACAATTAAATAATCTGCAACACATAACCACAACTGTAATAAACAATACATTTGTAATTGTTATTATAGTATTTTTAAATTCCATTAAAATGGTGAAAAAATATTCCTCAAACAACTACTATTAAGTCCCAACAACAAGAGCATGACCCAGATAATTCAATAAATTGCTGGACTGTTTGCCAAAGATTTCCAATTCCAGCAGAAAATTCAATGTGTGTGGGTTTGTGTGTTTATTCACCAGGATTATTAAAATGGTGAGACAGATGAAAATATACAAATTATTGTGGATAAAAGACAATTTGGAGGAAGTAGATAAACACAAACCCAAAGTAAAATAACTTGCTTAACTATTCACATTATATTGGATAGAAAATTTGAGACAGAAAATGAATACTACAAAATGAAAGTGGCTTTGCATATGAACAGAAGAAAAAAAAATGAAGAGCTTTGTATTCACAAAACCAACTCAATTATATAAGGAAAACTCAAAATAAGAAAAAAATTGTAACTGTGATAATCACTTTTATTTAATATATCAGAGTAACTTAATATTAGGGAGAGTGGGCTTACAAGGTGTAAAAGAGCATGCTTAAGAGTCTTATTGAGGGAAAGAACTGTAGCTATTTTTTAAAATCTTATAATAATAGATCTTAATATTCTATTTTTTAACATTTTGTTTTATTAGAATTTAATATGTTGTTACAGGTAGAGTATCAATAACATTTTATTTTTATTCTTTTTTTTTTTTTAATTTAAGTTCTGGGATACGTGTGCTGAACCTGCAGATTTGTTACATAGTCATGTGCCCTGGTGGTTTGCTTCACCTATCAACCCATCATCTAGGTTTTAAGCCCCTCATGCATTAGGTATTTGTCCTAATGCTCTCCCACCCCTTGCCCCCTAACACCCGACAGGCCCTGGTGTGTGATGTTCCCCTCCTTGTGTCCATGTGTTCTCATTGTTCAACTCCTACTTATGAGTGAGAACATGAGGTGTTTGGTTTTTCTGTTTCAGTGTTAGTTTTCTAGAATGATGGTTCCATCTTCACCCATGTCCCTGCAAAGGACATGAACCCATTCTTTTTTATGGCTGTATAGTATTCCATGCAGCCATGGAATGTGCCACATTTTCTTTATCCAGTCTATTATTTATGGGCATTAGGATTGGTTCCAAGTCTTTGCTATTGTAAAAAGTGCTGCAATAAAGATATGTGTGCATGTGTCTTTGTAGTAGAATGATTTATAATCCTTTGGGTACATACCCAGTAATGGGATTGTTAGGTCAAATGGTATTTCTGGTTCTAGATCCTTGAGGAATAACCACACTGTCTTCCACAATGGTTGAACTAATTTACACTTTCACCAATAGTGTAAAAGTGTTCATATTTCTCTGCATCCTCACCATTATCTGTTGTTTCCAGACTTTTTAATGATGGTCATTCTAACTGACATGAGATGGTATCTCATTGTGGTTTTGATTTGCATTTCTCTGATAACCAGTGATGATGACCTTTTTTTCATATGTTTGTTGGCTTCATAAATGTCTTCTTTTAAGAAGTGTCTGTTCATATCCTTCACCCACTTTTTGATGGTGTTGTTTTTTTCTTGTACATTTGTTTAAGTTCCTTGTAGATTCTGGATATTAGACCTTTGTCAAACAGATAGATTGCAAAAATTTTCTCCTATTCTGTAGGTTGCCTGTTCACTCTGATGATAGTTTCTTTTGCTGAGCAGAAGCTCTTTAATTTAATTAGATACCATTTGTCAATACAGTAATACAAACTACCATCAGAGAATACTATAAACACCTCTGTGCAATTAAAATAGAAAATCTAGAGGAAATAGATAAATTCCTGGACACATACTCCCTTCCAAGACTAAACCAGGGAGAAGTCGAATCCCTGTAGAGACCAATAACAAGTTCTAAAACTGAGGGAGTAAATAATAGCCTACCAACTAAAAAAAGCCCAGAACCAGAGGATTCACAGCTGAATTCTACTGGAGGTACAAAGAGGAGCTGGTACCATTCCTTCTGAAACCATTCCAAACAATAGAAAACAAAGGACTCCTCCCTAACTCATTTTATGAGACCAGCATCATCCTGTTACCAAAACCTTGCAGAGACACAACAAAAAAAGAAAATTTCAGGCCAATAGCCTTGATGAACATCGATGTGAAAATCCTCAATAAAATACTGGCAAACTGAATCCAGCAGCACATCAAAAAGCTTATCACCACAATCAAGTTGGCTTCATCCCTGGGACGTAAGGTTGGTTCAACATATGCAAATCAATAAATGTAATGCATTACATAAACAGAACCAGTGACAAAGACACATGATTATCTCAATAGATGCAGAAAAGACTTTCGATATAATTCAATACGCCTTCATGCTAAAGACTCTCAATAAACTAGGTACTGATGGAATGTATTTTTATTCTGTAAATGTTTTACTACCATTTAATTACAGGACAATCAAGTATTCTGAAGAAATAGTCAATAACTCATAATTTTATTTAGTTGTCAAATAGATTAGCCCTTTTCTCAGAAATTATTAATTACACTAATGGGACCATATGAACACATTTTGCTAGGTGAATATAGGCCAATTTTGCTAGGTGAATATAGGCCAATTTTGCTAGGTGAATATAGGCCAATTTTATTATAGCAGGAATCATTTACAGTTGTCATAATATCCTAATTACTCAAACTTTGATATTCTTTATTAAAAATAAATTCTTTGTCCATTCTGCTGTTGGTTTTTGAATAAATACATTACTCAAAATGTAAACAGGAGTTCATCAGACGATCACTTTTCTAGTAACATTAATGTAAATGCTAATACATTTTTAATCCTCCAGCAAATTTTTAACTCTTACCTAAAACTGAATAAAGACACCTTTACTTTATTCAGTCTTTTACATAGCCAACTATTAATGATCAATAAGTCAGTCAGTAACCTTGGTTTTATCTTGTCATTAAATAGATTTATCACTTATATATTTTTATCCATATTGATAAGAATATGCCCCAGGTAGGTAAGTAAAATAAAAGGAACATTTTCTACTTGGGATATGGATAGGAAAATTCACTTTTAAAATGCATAGCTTTAGTGTCTTGGAAATACCCAATGAGGTACATGCTAGCTCCATTTTCTGACGGTGTCCCTGGATATTAGTCAGTGTCAAATCTTCTTTCAGATTAGAGCAAATTCCCATAATTTGACTTTCTATTTTCATATTAGAGGGAAATTTACCTTTTATGATATCTGATAAAAAAATCCTTTAAACAGCTACACTTCTGACAAGTTGACTAAAGCAGCAAGCAACACAAACTTGAAAAAAAATTACTTCTTGGGTAAATTGCTACTTTAGGGTATTCTGATTATGCCAGTGAACTCTTTGGGTAAGGATGCTACAAGACCCTCTAAACTAAATCTATTCCTTTCCAACTTTCATGTGCATGCAAGTCACCTGGGGATCTTGCCAAAGAGAAGATGCTAATTTAGTAGGTCTGGAGTGGGACCCAAGAGTCTGTAGTTCCAATAAACTCACAGGTGATCCCAATGCCAGCCACGGGTCTGGGGGCCATATTGGGTCCCAAGGTTCTAGAGCATTGCATCTGACACTTTGGTGTTGGCTTGTGGATACTGATATTATGCCTCTGAAAATTCTGAGGAATAATTAGTTTGTAGCAAGGCCTTGGCATTGAGATTTTTAGTTTCTTCAGGTAATCTAATGGACAACAAAAGGTTGAGAACCAGTACTCAAGAGTGAAGCAATAATTTATAACATTTCACAAACTTTTGAGAAGTTCTGGTTACTGAAATTGTAAAAGTTACCTCTAAAGCCTGAGCACAGTCTTGAAATAAAAGCATGCTTTGGGCAAATAATACTTTTAATTGAGACAAATTGACCCTTAGGATCAAGCTAATAATGCCCATTGTTTCTTCTCTATCATTAGCAGACATCAGTAGGTGGATCAGCATAAAAGTAGCAAATGAATACTTTGTGTGGTAATAACTGTACTAAATCTGAATATTTCTTGAAACCATTTGCACAACTTTAATGTACCTGTGATTTAGACATCTCCTTGGAGTGCAATTTTAAACTGTTGCTCCCTTGGTTTAGAAACCTGTATGTGGTTTATGACCCAGTTAGTTTAAATTGATTCTTTCCTTATGTACCGAATTAGCAATTATGGTTTTCAGAGCCCAAAGCGGGGAGGTGTGTGTTGATGGTAGAGAATCAAAGTCATTAAATACAAAAACACGAACAAAAACCAAATGAAAACAAAACCAATTTATCTTGGCCATCTCAGGAAAACATACTGTACAGGTTGTTGGTTAAATTATTTTAACCATTATTTTGTTTTTATATGGCAGGTTTATCTATTCTTAAAACTACTGTACATGACAGGGCCAATCAACAGCGGTTGATTGACCCTTTCTCTTTCTCTTTCCCTTCACTTAGCCAAGTGTTGATTCTGACATTCCCTTTCTTCAGAAGACTGGGACTTTCTCATGCTTCTCATGCTTCTCATGCTCTAAGCCCTATTTTCAGGTAAAGTATAAAATTACTATTAATACATGTAAAATATGCAACCTGGGGACTGTTACAGCTTCTTGTATTACTTGAATCCAATAATTTTCAAATTTGAGCCAAACAAATTAATTTCAATGAGTATAAAATGAGGCATCATTAATAGCCATGGAAACCATCTGGCATAAAGTGAACTTTCAACATTATTGATCTCAGACTTAATCCATGCACTTAGCTGGAGCCTGTCTGTGGTCCATAACATACGGTGTTATTTGGAGGGAAAACCTGCATATTACAATTCAGATTGAACTCTCCATTTTTCAGTCTCCTAGCATTGCTCCCTTACTCCCAATATAGAAACATATAACTGGGCAGCTGCTGTCTCAGGGTAGCTGGGGCAGATCCAAAACAAACAAACAAACTGAACACTAAGGGAGATGGAGCAACGGGATGTATTGGTTTGCTAGGGCTGCCGTAACAAAATACCACAAACTGGTGGCTTTAGCAATAGAAATGTACTGTCTCACAGTTCTGAAGGCTAGAAATCTGAGATCAAACTTCTATCTGAAGTTGACAGGGTGTTGACAGGGTTGGCTTCTTCTGAAGAAGGAACCTGTTGGCCTCTCTCCTGGCTTTTGGTGGCTTGCTGGCAACTTTGATGTTCCCTGGCTTGTAGTTGAATCACCCTGATCTCTGCTTGATGTTCACATGCAGCTCTCCCTGTATTTGTGTCTGTCTCCAAATTTATTTTTTGTAACAGCAGTCGTTTGGGATTAGGACCTGCCCTAATAACCTCATTTTAACTTGAAGACCATTGTAAAGACTTTATTTCCAAATAAGGTCACAACCTGAAGTACAATTTTTAAAGATTAGGGCTTCAACATATGAATTTTGGAGGGGCACAATTCAACCTGTAAAAGAAGGCAAACTTTTTGGGGTCAGGTTGTGGGGGAAACATTCAGTTATGAGAGCAAAAGAAGACTAAGAATCCAGTTTTTTTGGTGATAACTATATACACCTCAACTTCTACTGGCATCTTGATCAAAAAGAGGTTCACTACTAATGCATTCACCAACCACTTTGTGCATGGTATGCCTTCCTCTAAGTGTTCTACTTCAGCAGCCCCCAAACATTTTGGCACCAGGGACTGGTTTTGTGGAAGATAATTTTTCCACGGATGGGGGTGGGGGCAGGAATGGAAACCCGAAACCATTAGTTATATCTTCATAAGGAGCACACAACCTAGATTCCTCACATGCACAGTTCACAGAAGGGTTTGTGCTCTCATGAGAACATATTGGTGCCACTGATCTGACAGGAAATGGAGTTCAGTCAGTAATGATCCTGGCCCACTGCTTACCCTCTGCTGTGTGGCCTGGTTCCTCACCGACCAGGGACCACTACAGGTCCGTGGCCCAGGAGTGGTTGGGTATCCCTACTCTACTTCATCTATTTCACACAGTCATAATAGAAGCTCGTTGTAAAGAGGAGGAAACTGAGACACAGAGAAATTAAGTAATTTGCTCAGGGTCACAGAGTGGAGGAAGAGTCAAACCCAGAGTCTGATTCTAGAAGCTTCATTTTTGGCCACAGTAGGAGACTAGGTGAACTGTCTGCCTCCACAGAAAGGAGATGGATCTTGATTGAGCAGTGAGTGGTTTCAAAGGTTTCCTGCTAGACATCACTGCCTGTTACCTTGTTTATTTTCTACCATTTAACAGAGACTAAATATTGAATACTAATGAAATCCTGTTTTCAGCTAAATGTGTATGGTATAGATTTTGTCTGATTTATTTAGGGTCTGTTTAATAAAAGTGAAACTAAAGTATGAATAACCAGAAGACCTTTGCAGAAATGACAAAGTAGAATGATGCTTAAAAAGGGTTGTGTTGCATTGAATTTTTAAAAATGCATGAAATTGAGAAAAGAGAAAACAAAGATATTTAGCTTCTTTAGAAAGAATACAGGTAATTGTGAAATCAGTTAACAGGGAATTTAAACCACTTCCTTTGTAGTGAGAATGGCAGATTCAAGGCAAGAACAAAATACCCAGATGGGTCTTTGTTGATTGTGGGAAGAACTATTCTCCCTGATACACCAGCAGTATTTTCTTCCTTAATGTCTATAGTTCAGCTGGAATCACTCATGTAGAGATCAGTTAAAGGGGCCACTGAACACATGGTAAAGAGAGATTTGAACGCATTTCATCAGAGGCAGGAAAGCTCACAACAGAATAACAGGAGAGTTTCTAATGAAAGGGAGATGGGAATTGCCTAATAATTGCCTTTCCGCAGAGTTGGCAAATGTGCCACTAGATCCCTTTGGGAATCCAGGCCTGCAAAGCAGGGAGAATATGCATCTTGGCAGGTCCTAAGCCTAGGAAGAGACATGAAAAGACAAAATAGCAAAACAGCAAAATAATACAAGTAAATCCACAGAGCAATAATAGCATTACTATTTGCCGTTCTTATCCCAAGTGGTTTGTTCTTTTCTCCTCTTAAACATATTCACGATAAACATTTACGTTAGCTCCTGTGTGTTGTTGCTCTATTTTTCATTTAATCGGGTCAAAGAATCTATAATAGAACCTGACTTTGTAACATTCACAGGCATGGGTGGGAAGAGGTCAGAAGCACAGTTTAGAAGAGAAAAACATATTTTAATGGATGAAGTATGGGAGTCAGGGTAGGAAACAGGTTGCTCTTAAGTAGAGAAGCAGCTAACAAAATACATACAGGAAGGTACAAGTGAGGCAGAATTCAGGCAAATACATAAGAAGCATGTGTTTGAAAATCCTACAAGTAAAGAAAACTGCCCTGCCAAGTATCCAGGCAAACAGAAACCTGAGAATCTGCTAGAAATAAGGGAGCGAGGCAAAGCAGCAGGAGAAAACAAGAAGTTACCATTAACAGAGAAAGACCTTAATAAGTGAGCAGAGGCCTGCTTTATCCCAGAACTTACATTTGTTTCCTGTGGATCAGGAAGTAATCTACAAGAATAGCTGGCCTGAGGCTCCTGGGTGGAGAGAATTAAGAACATTACATTAGTAAAACACTTCAGAGAAACAAAAAATACCTGTTTACGAAACTTTTTTTCTTTGCAATAAATAGAACACATTTACTCTCATATATTAGGCTCTCTTAACCTTTATCCACAAGTATGATTTGAAAAGGGGAAAAGACTATATAGTTTCAAAAAGCGATTTTAATGAAGAAGCCACGTGTAAATTAAACATTAGTTTCATGGCAAACACATTCTCAACAAACAAACTGAAATATAAGTGAGATCTCGTCATTCCATTTTGGTTGTTTTCCCTGGTGGACTCCAGAAGGGGTTTATTACTGAAACCATCCTGTGAGGCACAGTTCAGGGTTCCATTGGAGTCACACTCATTTTCATATATGTTATCTTCAGGCCCCAATATGTTGTTTCACTAAACTAGAAACTAGTTCATTGTAATCTGCTAACATAAGGGGGAGGGGGCAGAAACCTGACGGCAGCATAAAGGTAAAGTGCATATGGATAATGATTCTAATAATAGAAAATTGCAAGGCATCCAGAGACTGGGAATCTGAAGTGTAGGCTTTTCATAATCTGGTATCAACATACCTCTCTAGTCCAATCGCTGGTTATTCGTTTTATTAATACAACAATGACAAGTGTTCCTGAAAAAACAAAACTGACGTCTTGCCCTGCCGCCACTAAGGATGGGCATATAAATCACATTCCACAGTTAGAAGAAGAGGCACTTTGTACCCTGAAATGAATAATAACTACAACAAAAACAAAAATGAGGGTCACTTTGTCTTAATAAATGATACCTTGACATTTCTCGTGATTTGCTGATTCCTTCACAAAATACATTTTCCCCTGACTTTCCAATTGTTAATATCGAAAGAGAGATGATGAACTTGGTCAGTGTAATAATCATGTGAGAAAATTCCAGGTTTTCCAACATGAACTGACAAGCTGTAGATCCAGCAGTATTGAACATGTTGTGTTTGTTCTCCTTTAAATACTACTGTATTGTTTAAAGATTACTTGACAAGTCAATTTTTTACTGTCTAGACTCTCTTGCAAATCTTTTTTCTCACTGTTTTGTTATTTCTGAGACAGACTTTCTGAATCTTACTGTTTATCCTGGACTCCCAGCCCATGAACCACATTTCTTACCTCTGTGTTTGGTTTATACTGTCCTAACCTTCTAAATTTCTTTTTCCTTTGCTTTTCTATCTAGCAAATGTCTATCCCTTCTTCATGGTCCAGATTAAATCCTGCCACTTCTATAGAAGTTTCAGATTTTGCCTCATTCTAATTACTCTTTTCAATATGTTCCATACTATTTTGTTATCTTATGACTAGTTATTAATTTTGGAATCTCTACTTTCTGGGATTGTACCTGGCATTTAGTAAATATTAATAAATGCTGACTGAGAGGATTATTGGTCATATGAGAGATACTTTGGAACACTCCATCAAATTTAACATTTTGATAGTGACCTACTTTGCTTACATATTAGTCTGCTCTTTCTCAAATATATATAATTCACATAAAATTATCACTAAAGCAAAATATACAATTGTAAAGAATACTAAATATATCAATTTTGCCTTTGCTTAACCTATAAAGTATCAGCTTTTAAAATACAGTAATATTCTAAATATTTCATCATCTTTCACTCAATTAGAGCGATTCCTGCTATTGACTATAAGTGTCAATAATAAGAATAGTGCAATTAAGTTGGTTGTGTGTGTGAGCAAGAGAGGAGCTTACAGAACACTAAGAACCTGAAAAATAAATTCAGTTCTAATAGAAAACAAATTTGAAATGTATGCTTAATATTTATGTAAAATACGATAATGTATTCATATAAAATGAGCATTTGACTGACAAGCATTCCATATTTTGCTTTGTGATAAACACTGTGTTTCTCTTTCTACATATAAAGAAATAAAACTATTATATATTATTCACAACAATAATTCAGTGGTTAAATAATACTTCATTTTGGCTCAAGGAATCATTGAATAGTTGGACATATGAGTGCTAGTGTCACATTGCCTGGGTTCGAATATCAACTTTCCTACAAGTTGTATGACCCTGGTTAGGTGATTGAAATTATTTATGCTTTACTTTAACAAAATTATTTTGGGAAGAATTTAGAGAAGTGTCTGACAAAAAGAAAGCCTTCAAGTTTAGCTATTACTATTTCAATTAATAAAGAGTCACAGAATATTCACAGAGTGGTTCTCTGCTTTACTGATTGTTACATGATTCATACATTCCTAATCTTTTGAATCAAAAGGCAACTCAGAAGTCTTCAGAACTGGCACAATTTGGAGCAAAATATTCCTATTTCTGAGTATTTGATTTTACTGTAATAATTTTCCAAAGCTCTCTTCATCCACTGATTATTGCAATACTCACACCTAAAATTCCAATTTTGTCTTGTGCTGTTACTTTTGCTATGGTTTTTTTTTTGTTTTTTTTTTTGGTTTTTTTTTTTTTGGCAATGATTTTTAATATTTTTATTCAGCATTTATTTATTAGGAATGGGAGAAATTGATTTTCTAAAATTGATTTTCTAGACTAAAAAGTCTATATTTCTTCTTTATCTTTAAAATAGGAGATTTACTTCTGAAACTAAAAATCATTATAATTTTGTTCAAGGTTTTCTTTTTTTTATTATTATTTTTATTATTATTATCATTATTATTATTATACTTTAGGCTCTATGGTACATGTGCGCAACGTGCAGGTAAGTTACATATGTATACATGTGCCATGCTGGTGCGCTGCACCCACCAACTCGTCATCTAGCATTAGGTATATCTCCCAATGCTATCCCTCCCCCCTCCCCCCACCCCACAACAGTCCCCGAAGTGTGATGTTCCCCTTCCTGTGTCCATGTGTTCTCATTGTTCAATTCCCACCTATGAGTGAGAATATGCGGTGTTTGGTTTTTTGTCCTTGTGATAGTTTACTGAGAATGATGATTTCCAATTTCATCCATGTCCCTACAAAGGACATGAACTCATCATTTTTTATGGCTGCATAGTATTCCATGGTGTATATGTGCCACATTTTCTTAATCCAGTCCATCATTGTTGGACATTTGGGTTGGTTCCAAGTCTGCTATTGTGAATAATGCTGCAATAAACATACGTGTGCATGTGTCTTTATAGCAGCATGATTTATAGTCCTTTGGGTATATACCCAGTAATGGGATGGCTGGGTCGAATGGAATTTCTAGTTCTAGATCCCTGAGGAATCGCCACACTGACTTCCACAAGGGTTGAACTAGTTTACAGTCCCACCAACAGTGTAAAAGTGTTCCTATTTCTCCACATCCTCTCCAGCACCTGTTGCTTCCTGACTTTTTAATGATCGCCATTCTAACTGGTGTGAGATGGTATCTCATTGTGGTTTTGATTTGCATTTCTCTGATGGCCAATGATGGTGAGCATTTTTTCATGTGTTTTTTGGCTGCATAAATGTCTTCTTTTGAGAAGTGTCTGTTCATGTCCTTCGTCCACTTTTTGATGGGGTTGTTTGTTTTTTTCTTGTAAATTTGTTGGAGTTCATTGTAGATTCTGGATATTAGCCCTTTGTCAGATGAGTAGGTTGCAAAAATTTTCTCCCATTTTGTAGGTTGCCTGTTCACTCTGATGGTAGTTTCCTTTGCTGTGCAGAAGCTCTTTAGTTTAATTAGATCCCATTTGTCAATTTTGGCTTTTGTTGCCATTGCTTTTGGTGTTTTAGACATGAAGTCCTTACCCATGCCTATGTCCTGAATGGTAATGCCTAGGTTTTCTTCTAGGGTTTTTATGGTTTCAGGTCTAACATTTAAGTCTTTAATCCATCTTGAATTAATTTTTGTATAAGGTGTAAGGAAGGGATCCAGTTTCAGCTTTCTACATATGGCTAGCCAGTTTTCCCAGCACCATTTATTAAATAGGGAATCCTTTCCCCATTGCTTGTTTTTCTCAGGTTTGTCAAAGATCAGATAGTTGTAGATATGTGGCATTATTTCTGATGGCTCTGTTCTGTTCCATTGATCTATATCTCTGTTTTGGTACCAGTTCCATGCTATTTTGGTTACTGTAGCCTTGTAGTATAGTTTGAAGTCAGGTAGTGTGATGCCTCCAGCTTTCTTCTTTTGGCTAGGATTGACTTGGCGATGCAGGCTCTTTTTTGGTTCCATATGAACTTTAAAGTGGTTTTTTCCAATTCTGTGAAGAAAGTCATTGGTAACTTGATGGGGATGGCATTGAATCTGTAAATTACCTTGGGAAGGATGGCCATTTTCATGATATTGATTCTTCCTACCCATGAGCATGGAATGTTCTTCCATTTGTTTGTATCCTCTTTTATTTCCTTGAGCAGTGGTTTGTAGTTCTCCTTGAAGAGGTCCTTCACATCCCTTGTAAGTTGGATTCCTAGGTATTTTATTCTCTTTGAAGCAATTGTGAATGGGAGTTCACTCATGATTTGGCTCTCTGTTTGTCTGTTATTGATGTATAAGAATGCTTGTGATTTTTGTACATTGATTTTGTATCCTGAGACTTTGCTGAAGTTGCTTATCAGCTTAAGGAGATTTTGGGCTGAGACAATGGGGTTTTCTAGATATACTATCATGTCATCTGCAAACAGGGACAATTTGAATTCCTCTTTTCCTACTTGAATACCCTTGATTTCCTTCTCCTGCCTCATTGCCCTGGCCAGAACTTCCAACACTATGTTGAATAGAAGTGGTGAGAGAGGGCATCCCTGTCTTGTGCCAGTTTTCAAAGGGAATGCTTCCAGTTTTTGCCCATTCAGTATGATATTCGCTGTGGGTTTGTCATAAATAGCTCTTATTATTTTGAGATACATCCCATCAATACCTAATTTATTGAGAGTTTTTAGCATGAAGGGTTGTTGAATTTTGTCAAAGGCCTTTTCTGCATCTATTGAGATAATCATGTGGTTTTTGTCTTTGGTTCTGTTTATATGCTGGATTACATTTATTGATCTGCGTATATTGAACCAGCCTTGCATCCCAGGGATGAAGCCCACTTGATCATGGTGGATAAGCTTTTTGATGTGCTGCTGGATTCTGTTTGCCAGTATTTTATTGAGGATTTTTGCATCAATGTTCATCAAGGATATTGGTCTAAAATTCTCTTTTTTTGTTGTGTCTCTGCCAGGCTTTGGTATCAGGATGATGCTGGCCTCATAAAATGAGTTAGGGAGGATTCCCTCTTTTTCTATTGATTGGAATAGTTTCAGAAGGAATGGTACCAGCTCCTCCTTGTACCTCTGGTAGAATTCGGCTGTGAACCCATCTGGTCCTGGACTTTTTTTGGTTGGTAAGCTATTGATTATTGCTATGGTTTTAAATAAAATTTTTTCAGATTATTAGTAGGGAATTGAATGGTTTGACATTTTCTTTAGTGCCTAGATTTCACTGAGCAATTATTAAGTCTAGGCAACACTGTTGATTGCATCTATAATTTAGTGCCTACATTTTTAGCGATTATAATTCAGTAGAGATTTTAGTGTTCAAAATCTCCAGATCAAGTGATTATATATGCTTAACTTTAAACTTGCTTTATAATATTCATTCAGTATCAATTCACAAGAAGCTAAGTATGACCACTTATAATATTTGAAATTCATAATACAGAAAATAAAATATATTGACAACATATTACCTTCACAAAATGAATTGAATTATATGTCTCTCACAAAATAGCACATGCTCATCTAGAAAGCAATCAATGTCAATGCTTTATGTTTTCCAATGTATCCTAGTTATGACTTTTTTTCCTTCTAAAGAAGTTGGAAAAAACCAACCAGAAAAAGAAGTACAAACAAAAATTAGCTCAAATGAAGCTTGTAGGAGTTTAGAACAGTAAAGTGCAAAGTCATTATAAGGGCAGAGCACCATGAAAACTAAAAATTGGCAATTTGTCTTTCTACTGATAGTCTACATAGAAACACAACTTTGGTCATATAGATTAATACTGTAATTGTGAATTGCCTGTGGTAGTATTTATTGCCATAATGCTTCAACTACAAAACAAGCCACTGATTATTGCAATGCCCATGACTAAAATTTCAATACATAGGCACCATGTATAGAAACTCCATAGACAATTTCCATGACTTCACTTTTTCTCCATAAAATATAATGCCCATGTCTTTGAACATTTTATTTATGCTTTTTGGTTATTACTATTCTGTAATTTAAAAAAATAACTGTCTCAACTGTCAATATTTTAACTAGAAATGACTTTAGAAAGCTCAGACCAGTCACCACAGGACACTTCTCAGTCACGTTTCCCCCCAGAGCTTGTTAATTTTTTATATTAATAAGAAGTTTGGCTTCACGATTATAAGCAAACATTTTTTCTGTCTTGAAAAAATATAGAAAATACACCTGGAGTAATAATTAGTAACTAAAATTAAAATATTCTTCTTTACTAAATATAAATTTAATTAGAAATTTTCCAATATACTTTTAACCTCAAAAATTTAAACTGAAAGCTATAGTTAAGAAAAGTTCTACTAATTCTACACCTATCTTAATCTCAATCATTAAGATGAAGGGCTGGCTCATGAGGCACAATAGATAACTTCCTGTAAAGATATTTTCCCACCTTGATGCCACATTTTCTGAAATTCCACCACAGAGATTTACTTCACCTGAAAATTGTCATTAATCATTACAAGCCGTTCTTTTATTTTCAGTCAGATTAATTCACAAACAAATACAGAAGACCTCACAGAGAAAAGCAACTGTTCCCAAATCCATACCACAGCACCACTGCACAGAGGCTACCACTTTTTAAAAACTTGCAATTGTAATTTTTTTACTTCTATACCTTATGATAATTCTATATTTGAATTTCTATTTTGTTCTCAGAATTCTTACTAAGTAACATGAGGTTATAGTTTACTTGTACCTTCTCTCTGCTTCCAATTATTAGTGATAACAGCCCTATTGTTAGTTATTCCATATACGGTCCTTGAAACTTTAAATAATGAATATAAATATCTATTTTATAGTTCAACTATTTTTCTGTACCTTTAGAATTTTAATTTTGTAAGATTTGAAAATTAACATGCTTAAATTCCTTCTACCTCTGCTCTTCACATTCACATCACATTGTAAAGGAAAGATATACCTTTACTTTTACACTTTCAAGGTAGACAAGTCTATAGCTCCTATTTGTTTTAGGGGACGTTGTCTATATATTAAACCTAAATGTTGGAAATCAAATATCATAGTTTACATTTTATGACCATATAAATATATTTCAATTTATTTTTAGTCTGAAGGCAATGGCCTGAAAAAGCATTTCTAAAATTCTGTTCAAGCTCGATTCTGATGAAACAAAACCTCTCAGAAAATCTGCCATGATCATGAGGATGTACACTGAAAGAACATGCAGTATATAGACCAGCTCTGCTGCAATATGAGGAACAGATGCTGGCAAGCTCTTATCCTGACAAAAAGAGGGTCAAACTTCAGGGATTACTCATGTAAAGATGAAGGTTTCATGCTTCTCAGGGAACACTTGACTGCAGGTATTTATTGTGTGTGATCCCAGCAGGTCACATTGGGTAACTTGGTGCTAAAAGATGTTCATGAAGGTCATACGGGTTTCCTAGGTGCTTCCCTATTCCTGAGGCTAAGAGAGGGCTAATACCTTTAAATGGAAAGTCCTGGGAGCAGCCAGGCTTCCTCCTAGGAGCTCAACTGTTGCTTCTAGTACATCCATAGATTTTAGGAGAATGGACTGCTCTGCTTCCTGCCACATGGGTGCTTCCTACTACTCAGACTCCTAGAGTGACCAGAAATATGAGTATGCAAAGAAAATGAAGATTTCCTTAGGGGATCCAGTAAAACAGTCAGCTCTAAGTGAATAAAATTCCTGGAGTGGACAAAAGACAATAAACAAGTAAGAAAATATAATGACAGAATACAAAAGAGATTCAATTAAAGATTAATACTGTGGAAATAAAGCATAGACTTTTGGTTAAAGATTTAATATACAAACCTAAAAATAGAACAGCAACCTGCAAATGAAGTGAAAAAAGTAATCTCACAACACAAAATATAAGGTAATGGAAAAATGAAAACTTTTCAGATAGATTCAGTATATCAAATATGCAAATTTCAAAAGTGTAAATAGTTGGTCTTTTATTGGAGCAAAAGAAACAGATGAGGCATAGGGTATAACAAAATAAACTGATATAAAACTTTATTTCACTTGCTGAAGCTTTCAAGTCTAGAAGTAAAAACACTGAGAATTCCTTATAAAATTGATGTTATCAATATACTCTCCTAGACCCAGACTACTATATATTATAGTAGTGATGATTATAAAATATATACAAAATAGCTAGAATAATAAAACACCAACTAATGAAGGAAATAAAATAAACCATATCACAATTCTCATCATCTATATTGAAAGCTATGAGGCAGTGGAATATGTATAGAATACAAAAGGGAAAATAATTATGGATGAAAAATATTACATGCAGCAAAGATGGCATTCTTCTGTCACAGCAAAAGAAAGATGGTTTTGAGATATTAAAGGATTTTGGAAATCCATCACTAACACATGCCATCTGAGTAATTTAGAAACTACCCATCTCAGAATGGGATCCCTGTGAAGCAGACTTTGAGATGTAGATTTACCTGTGAGAAAAGTATTGGTGAATATTTTCAGAACCTGTGCGTTGTGAAGGAAGCAGGATTGGGCAAAGGAGGAGGTTGAATTGTAATGCTTTTGTAATATAGGCTTCCACTATTTGATGCATAGTTTTTACATATTGGGGAATAGCACCATATTAAGTTCTTTAAAATGTGTACTATTATGTCCTAGAGAATGATGTTTTATTTAATTGACTCCCTTCAAAATTAGGTTACATCACTTTATCAGACCACTTATGAGTGGTACTGTATATATGATATAAAAGTGGATTATGTGATCCTGGGGCCTCACCTGCACCTCCTTTGCGGTAAAGTAGGTTCCATATCTTATTCAATTATATCTACAGTCCTACATTAAACATTCTTAAGCCCTCCAAGGTGCTGGTGAAAGTTGATATATTATTTAAAGATTTTTCATACTTCGTATCAATTCTCCTGCATCCACTCATATCATTAGCCCAAGTCTGCTTAACCTTAATCTTCCAGTCTTTCTCTTTTCAGGTCCCTGACCAAGCCTTTGGTCAAGAGTGTGTATATATTCTAACCACTTCTATTTTCATACAAGATTGATCCCCAAGTAAAATGCCCAAATTCTATCCATTAGGAGAATTTTCCCTTACCATTCTCTTTCAAGCCCACCCTTGAGTGGGAATATGTGGCAGCTATATTCCTGCACAACTAGCATATATTTTTGGCTTGCACCACTTTACAGAGTCAACTTATCTGTGAACTAAGCTTTAGGTGTTCCTCTTCTGTCGTCTGGTCGTACATGATCTCATGTATGGCCATAGCTATGACATGAGAGAGAAAGATTTTAGTGCAAGCTTGGTGGAGGACATGAGGTTCTGGGCTGCGAGTTTTTGGAACTTGCTTGCTCTCTCCAATCCTCCTTGTGTGAAATTAAAGATGTACCATTTATACCTGACAATGGATTATTATCTATACTACTTATATCACGAGTTTGACAGAAGCTGGCTAATGAGGGGAAGTTCTGTCCAACTCTACAAGTCTTTATTGTGATTCTACATATGACGTCTTTTCCCATAACTTACATTCCGATTTCATAGGTTCCTTTATGTATACCACTAATGTCAGTATGGGTCAATTAGCAAAGCCACTTGCTCAGCAGTTTGGATTTGTGGCAGAGCCCTTTTCTATTCTGAGTCTCACTCCTGTATTATTCAGCTCAGGCTTCCCTAACAAAATATTATAGACTGCATGGCTTAAACAGCCTCAGTTCTGGAGGGTGGGACATCCAGGATCAGAGTTCTAGCAAAGTAGGTTTCCGTCTGAGAGCTGTTTTCTTGGCTTGTAGGTCGTTGCTGTCTCTTCATATGCTCATAAGACCTCTTCTTTGTGCACCTGCAGATAGAAAGATAGACAGAGAGAGAGAGAGAAAGAACAAGCTGTCTGGTATGTCTTCTTTTAAGGACAACAATTCTGCTGAATCAAAGTCTCACTCTTATGATTTCATTTAACCTAGATTGTTTCCTTAGAGGTTCAATCTTCAAATACATCCACAGTAAGGGTTAGGGCTTCAACATATACATTTTGGGAAGGTATGAATATTCAGTAACAACTCATTTTCTGTCTTCTGAAATATGGCCCAGAAGAGTACTCACAATTATAGAATATTCTGTCTCTAGAACCTGAAGATGCCTACTTAGGTATTATTACTCCTTATTAGTAGTGGAAGGTTCAAGATATACTAGATGGTTCTTTACTTTGAAGGGTGTGCCCAAGTATGTCCCAAACTACTAACTCCCTAAAATCTTTACTTATGTGATAAAGGTTCCTAAATCATCATAAGACTTAGCTCAAACTCTAGGTAGCACATGTGTCTTCCCAAGACCTCAATGTCTTGCTCATCTAATCTGGTTAACACAATTTCAATGACAGAGCATGCTAGCATATTGAGAGATATCAAATAATCCAAAATTGTTTGAGCTATATTATGATAGAGGAAAAAAAGTGTGAACATAGAAATGTGATGAAACCCAAACCTCTAAATATATGTGATTGTCCTTTTCATGTGAATGTTTACTGTTTCTTATCTTCTTTAAATGGAGACCAGATGAAGGCCATCACCCATGTATCCTGTAGGTCATCAAGAGTAGTCATTTTTATCAGAATCGAATGTTTTTATTATTTGAATATATTTGCTGGGGTTGGGACTCCACTTTGCTTTTTCCACTAGTCTTACAAGAACTCTTACTCCACATTCAAGGCTCCAAAGAAATGCTTAAGTCAACTTTCAGGTATGTTATATTTCAATCATTTATTCAGAGAAGTGCTAAGTGGTCACTAGGTGGAAGTGCAGAGGCAGTGGGATTGCTGTAAGCTGGACCCAGATCAGTACTGCATTTATTATCAGGCTCTCATACACTTTAACCCTAATGGGCAGTATGATAGGGGGATGAGGATGAGGGTGAGTATAATAAGACCTCAGTTCTCTGAATATCAATTGAAATTCAGACTCTGAGTCAAAAGGCCTTTGGAATGTTCAAGTTTTTGCTTTTCCCAGTATACAGTTACACTCTCCGTACCACAGAGATTTATGAGATGACCGATAGAATACAATGGCTCTAGTGGCAAAAGAGAGATGCAGCCAAGAAGGATCCCTCTCAACGTATAAAGAGATCAGAGATCTCATAAACAAGTGGTATATTCTTTCTTTCAAAGATGGAACTAATTGACAGAAAAAGAGCTCTGTTGCCCAGGAGGAAGTACCTTGCAGATTCCCCGTAAGCTGGCAGGTATTGTAGTTAGCTTGGTCTGCTATAATAAAGTACCAGAGACTTGGGTGACTTAGAAATGACAGAAACTTATCTTTAATGGTCTGAAGTCTGATATAAGTGTGCCACATGGTTAGGTTCTTGTGAGGCCCTCTTCCAGGTTTCACACTGTTGACTTCTTATATACTCACACAACAGAAGGGGAGCTAGCTGGACTTTTCTTATAAGAATAATGATTCCATCCATGAAGGCTCTATTCTCATGACATAATAATCTTCCTAGGTCTTACTCCTAAAGACCATTACCCAGAGATTAGGGCTTCAATGTATGAATTTAGGGCAGAGGGTACACAAACATTCAGTTAATTGCAGCCCAATGATTGGGTTGTATTAAAAGCATATAAAAAATAAAACAAGTACTATGCGTTTTGGTTACCATAGCCTTGTAGTATAGTTTGAAGTCAGGTAGCATGATACCTCCAGCTTTGTTCTTTTTGCTTAGGATTGTCTTGGCTATATGGGCTCTTTTTTGATTCCAAATGAAACTTAAAGTAGTTTTTTTCTAATTCCGTGAAGAAAGTCAATGGTAGCTTGATGGGGATACTATTGAATCTATAAATTACTTTGAGCAGTATGGCCATTTTCAGGATATTGATTCTTCCTATCCATGAGCATGGAATGTTTTTCCATTTCTTTGTGTCCTCTCTTATTTCCTTGAGCAATGGTTTGTAGTTCCCTTTGAAGAGGTCCTTCACACTCCTTGTAAGTTGTATTCCTAGGTATTTTATTCTCTTTGTAGCAATAGTGAATGGGAGTTCACTCATGATTTGGCTCTCTGCTTGTCTGTTATTGGTGTATAGGAATGCTTGTGATTTTTGCCCATTGATTTTATATTCTGAGACTTTGCTGAAGTTGCTTATTGGGTTAAGATTTTGGGCTGAGGCGATCGGGCTTTCTAAATATACAATCATGTCATCTGCAAACAGAGACAATTTCACTTCCTCTCTTCTTATATGAATGCCCTTTATTTCTTTCTCTTGCCAGATTTTCCTGGCCAGAACTTCCAATATTATGTTGAAAAGGAGTGGTGAGAGAGGGCATCTTTGTCTTGTGCTGGTTTTCAAAGGGAATGCTTCCAGTTTTTGCCCATTCAGTATGATATTGGCTGTGGGTTTGTCATTAATAGCTCTTACTATTTTGAGATACATTCCATCAATACATAGCTTACTGAGAGTTTTTAGCATGAAGGGATGTTGAATTTTATCGAAGGCCTTTTCTGCATCTATTGAGATAGTCATGTCGTTTTTGTCATTGGTTCCGTTGAAGTGAAGAATTATGTTTATTGATTTCCATATGTTGAACCAGTCTTGCATCCCATGGATGAAACCGACTTGATCATGGTGGATAAGCTTTTTGATGTGTCGCTGGATTCGGTTTGCCAGTATTTTATTGAGGATTTGCGCATCGATGTTCATCAGGGATATTGGCCTGAAATTTTCTTTTTGTTGGGTCTCTGAGAGGTTTTGGTAATAGGATGATGCCGACCTCATAAAATGAGTTAGGAAGGAGTCCCTCTTTTTCTATTGTTTGGAATAGTTTCAGAAAGAATGGTACCAGCTACTCTTTGTACCTCTGGTAGAATTAGGCTGTGAATCCGTCTGGTCCTGGTACCAAAACAGATATATAGACAAATGAAACAGAGCAGAGGCTCAGAAAGAATGCCACACATCTATAACCATCTCTTCTTTGACAAAACTGACAAAAACAAGCAATGGGGAAAGGATTCACTATATAATAAATGGTGTTGGGAAATCTGGCTAGCCATATGCAGAAAAATGTAACTGGATCCCTTCCTTATACCTTATAAATAATTAACTCAAGATGGATTAAAGACTTAAACATAAGACCTAAAACCATTAAAAGCCTAGAAGAAAACCTAGGCAGTATAATTCAGGACATAGGCATGGGCAAAGACTTCATAACTGAAACATCAAAAGCAATGGCAACAAAAGACAAAATTGGCAAATAGGATCTAATTAACGAAAGAGCTTCTGCACAGCAAAAGAAACTGTCATCAGAGTGAACAGGCAACTTACAGAATGGGAGAAAATTTTTGCAATCTATCCATCTGAGAAAGGGCTGATATCCAGAATCTGCAAAGAACTTAAACAAATTTGCAAGAAAGAAAACAAGAAATGCTATCAAAAAGTGGGCAAGGGATATCAACAGACACTTCTCAAAAGAAGACATTTATGCGGCCAACAAACATATGAAAAAAAGCTCACATCACTGTCATTAGAGAAATGCAAATCAAAACCACAAGGAGATACCATCTCACGCCAGTTAGAATGGTGAACATTAAAAAGTCAGGAAACAACAGATGCTGGAGAGGATGTGGAGAAATAGGAACGCTTTTATGAGTGAAAGTCTAAATTAGTTCAACTATTGTGCAAGACAGTGTGGCGATTCCTCATGGATCTAGAACCAGAAATACCACTTGACCCAACAATTCCATTACTGGGTTTATACCCAAAGGATTATAAATCATTCTACTATAAAGACACACGCACACATATTCTTATTGCAGCACTATTCACAATAGCAAAGACTTGGAACCAACCCAAATGTCCATCGATGATAGACTGAATAAAGAAAATGTGGCAAATATACACCATGGAATACTATGTAGCCATAAAATAATAAGTTCATGTCCTTTGCAGGGACATGGATGAAGCTGGAAACCATCATTCTCAGCAAACTAACACAGGAACAGAAAACCAAACACCACATGTTCTCACTCATAAGTGGGAGCTGAACAAGGAGAACACATGGGCACAGAGAAGGGAACATCAACACCAAGGCCTGTCAGGGGTTGAGGGGCTATTGGGAGGGATAGCATTAGGAGAAGTACCTAATGTAGATGACAAGTTGATTCAGTAAACCACCATGGCACGTGCATACCTATGTAACAAACTTGCATGTTCTGCACATGTATCCCAGAACTTAAAGCATAATAAAAAAAAATCCAAACCACAAAAAAAATTAAAACAAAATGAAGCAAAACATGTATAGCTAGCATGGAATGAAAAATGAAGAACAGCTGAGTTTCAAAACTGGAGCTGGCACTGAGACTTGTTCAGGAAGGAATCAAATACTCAAAATGTGTCTCTCAGGGGCCATCTGATCATATGTGTATCTCACTAGGAATCTTGTCTCCTCTCATTCCTTTTCTACTCACTTAAATAAAAATATCTTGTAGAGAAGATCTTTATTTTTTTACAACTTTATTTTATTTTATTCTATTTATTTTTTAAATTATACTTTAAGTTCTGGGATACATGTACAGAACGTGCGGGTTTGTTACATAGATATACACATGCCATGGTGGTTTGCTGCCCCCATCAACCCGTCACCTACACCGGGTATTTCTCCTAATGCTATCCTTGCCTTGCCCCCCACACCCCGAAAACATGACACACCTTGCCCTGGTGTGTCATGTTTGCCTCCCTGTGTCCACGTGTTCTCATTGTTCAATTCCCACTTATGAGTGAGAACATTAGGTGTTTGGTTTTCTATTCCAGTGTTAGTTTTCTAGAATGACAGTTCCATCTTCATCCATGTCTCTGCAAAGGACATGAACTCATTCTTTTTTATGGCTGCATAGTATTCCATGGTGTATATGTGACATTTTTTCTTTATCCAGTCTATCTTTAATGGGCATTAGGGTTGGTTGCAAATCTTTGCTATTGTAAATACTGCTGCAGTAAACATATGTGTACATGTGTCTTTATAGTAGAATGATTTATAATCCTTTGGGTATATACCCAGTAATGGGATTGCTGGGTCAAATGGTATGTCTGGTTCTAGATCCTTGAGGAATCACCACACTGTCTTCCACAATGGTTGAACTAATTTACACTCCCACCAACAGTGTAAAAGTGTTCCTGTTTCTTCGCATCCTCTCCAGCGTCTGTTTCCTGACATTTTAATGTTCACCATTCTAACTGGCGTGAGGTGGTATCTCATTGTGGTTTTGATTTGCATTTCTCTAATGACCAGTGATGATGAGCTTTTTTTCATATGTTTGTTGGCCGCATAAATGTCTTATTTTGAGAAGTGTCTGTTCATAACCTTTGCCCACTTTTCGATGGTGTTGTTTATTTTTTCTTGTAAATGTGTTTAATTTCTTTGCTGGATATTAGCCCTTTGTCAGATGGATAGATGGCAAAATTTTTTTCCTATTCTGTAGGTTGCCCGTTCACTCAGATGATAGTTTGTTTTGCTGTGCAGAAGCTCTTTAGTTTAATTAGATCCCATTTGTCAATTTTGTCTTTTGTTGCCATTGCTTTTGGTGTTTCAGTTATGAAGTCTATGCCCATGCCTATGTCCTGAATGGTATTGCCTAGGTTTTCTTCTAGGGTTTTTATGGTTTTAGGTCTTACATGTAAGTCTTTCAATAGATGCAGAAAAGGCCTTTGATAAAATTCAACACCCCTTCATGCCAAAAACTCTCAATAAAATAGGTATTGATGGAACGTATCTCAAAATAATAAGAACTATTTATGACAAATCCACAGCCAATATCACACTAAATGGGCAAAATCTGGAAGTATTCCCTTTGAAAGCGGGCACAAGACAAGGATGCCCTTTCTCACCACTCCTATTTAATATAGTATTGGACGTTCTGGCCAGGGCGATCAAGCAACAGAAAGAAAGCGTATTTAAATAGGAAAAGAGAAAGTCAAATTGTCTTTGTTTACAGATGACATGATTGTATATTTAGAAAACCCCATTGTCTCAGCCCAAAGTGTCCTTAAGCTGTTAAGCAACTTCAGCAAAATCTCAGGATACAAAATCAATGTTCAAAAATCACAAGCTTTCCTATACACAAATAATAGACAAACAGAGAGCCAAATCATGAGTGAACTCTCATTCACAATTGCCACAAAGAGAATAAAACACCTAGGAATACAACTTACAAGGGATGTGAAGGATGTCTTCAAGGAGAACTACAAACCACTGCTCAAGGAAATAAGAGAGGACACAAACAAATGGAAAAACATTCCATGCTCATGGATAGGAAGAATCAATATTGTGGACATGGCCATACTGTTCAAAGTAATTTATAGATTCAATGCTATTCCTATCAAGCTCCCATTATTTACTTTCTTCACAGAATTAGAAAAAACTACTTTAAATCTCATATGGAATCAAAAAGAGCCTGTATAGCCAAGACAATCCTAATCAAAATGAACAAAGCTGGAGGCATCATACTACCTGACTTCAAACTATACTACAAGGCTACAGTAACCAAAGCATCACGGCACTGGTACCAAAACCGATATATAAACCAATGGAACGGATCAGAGGCCTCAGAAATAGTGCCACATACCTACATCCATCTGATCTTTGACAAACCTGACAAAAACAAGCAACAGGGAAAGGCTTCCCTGTTTAATAAATGGTGTTGGGAAAACTGGCTAGCCATATGCAAAAAAATTGAAACTGAAACTAGGCCCCTTCCTTACACCTTATACAAAGATCTTTATTTCTTTTAAGCTTCCTGCTAAATAATGCTAGGATGGTATCTCAGATCAGTAAACATTTATTTATATTTTCAAAGAAAACCTAGGCCCTTTCAAGGAGTAGAAAGCATGAATAAACTTGTTACATGATACTTTCCTCTTACAAGGCCACTAAAGATAGATAAACAGAAGAGCAAACATAAATTGTATTATTGTTCTAACCTGAAAGAGAAATCCAAAAAGGCTAGGAGTATTGCTATGAAATATTCATCTCCATTCTTGTTAACATTCCTCAGACACAAAATGCCACTTTCTGTCCTTACCACAGAAAAGCACTGGTATAATATAAAATCAATTTAACTATTATTGAAATTAGTAAATTCTCCAAGGTTTTCTTTTTTATCAGAAATTATATAAATACTGCTTTTGAATGATAACTACTACTCTTCTATCATTTTAGAGGTTCACAACTAGGTGGGATGTTAGGTTTGAGGGGAGAAGTATCACAACTGGGTAAGGAAAAATGTATACAAATAATTACTGCACTTTTAAGTCAGGATAGAGCATGTGATAAATGTGAAAAGCAAAGAAATGAAATTGCATTAAGAGTCTCTTCTTGTATTGAAAGAAACACTTAGAAAATGCTTAACATTCATGTAAGACAAGCTGCGTGCCATTATTTGATCAATTAAAGCAGTTATTTCTGATATTAACATATTTTATAGCTATAAATAGTTTTCCTTTTTTTTTGCTAACTCCAAGGAGAGCAGGGTATTTTTTTAAAATGAGTGTCCCACAGTGTATCTCAAAAGTGCTTACTAGTTAGACAAAAATCACAATAATCCTTAGATCCTAGGCTATCAGAAAGCTTTGTAGTCACGAAGAGACTTGCAAAATATTTTTGGAATTATCTGTGTCTTGCAGATGCTCTTAAGCCACAGAGAAAATTATATATTGGGGAATTTATATCCCATAAAGGATTGTGTAGCTGAGAAACTGGATTGCATGACTGACCAGGATTTAGGTAAAATCCAAGTACACCACATCTGTGTGAGATCATCTGCCAGTCTCTGCATAGCAAGTGCATTTCACTCAACTTCCTGTCAATGTTGGCTGAGGTGTTTTATCTGAGAGACATATGTAGGTCCTGGGGGCCTGATCCTAGGGGTCTAGCTAGAGGGAAATAAAGACAAAATGAATATTTAAGTTTTGGGGGCATTCTTAAATTGGGTCTCAGGAAGTTTGTATTAAACTGCTTGGCAATTGTGATAGAATAAAGCATTTCTAAGAAAACTAATATGCTTTTTTTCAGAGGTTTCTGAAGTTATAGCTAACAATGTAGTAACTACCCCATCAGAGTATACAAAAAGGAAAAGACAACAAATATTTTCCAAAACTCTAGTAGATCAATATTTTCATACCTCTGGTATTTAGTTAAAATTAGATGACATAGAGTTTTCCACATAATTAAGAAAATGCATTTTCATTAAAATAGGTATATATGTACTAGAAGATTTAAAAACATGTAAAATAAACAACTAAACAAATCTTTGGTGTATTTAGGTTAAGATAAATCTTGAGAACACTTTATTTTAAATAAATGAAATTCAAACACTAAGAATTACATTGATTTATTTGTTTGGTAAACAAAATCCACATCGTGGGGGAGGGGAATCAAAATAAAACAACACTGTGCTGACTGTAAAATGATGTTTAAGTACTTGACAGGTTAATATGTATAAACCATCACTTACTCTTTAATTTTCAGTATAGTCATTGTCTTATGACTTTATAAAAATATATAAAATAATGTTTTATAAACCTTGAAACTAACTCAAGCATGGATAAAAATAAGCTATACAGCACATTCAAGATCCCTTATCTTCAGGTATCAGAAGCATGTGGGAGGACACAGCGGGGGGAAAGGTAAGAGATAAAACATATAGAAAATATGCAATGCCAATTGAACCTGTAATCTTTGCCTAAAAACTCGAATCAGCAAGATAATTTACTACAGAGAAAAGCTGATTTTCTTTATTAAGTGAGAATAGGTGATTTTGATTTTGTACATTTCTTCTTAAACAGTTTCCTCGCCCCACCCCCATTAACTTCTTGGTTTGTCAGCACTATCTTATATCAAACATAATTATTTTTTATTTCAACTTATTTTTCCATTCTATTTTCAATTACATATCAAATATAATTTATCCAACACTTTAACATGATTAGTTTATTTCCACTTTATTAGCAATACAAATTAAGCAACATTTTGTCAATATTTCTGCTACTACTAAGTATATCATTATGCAATATTTCTAGTCCTTTGAGGAAATTTGGTTCTGTATTAAGGTCCCAGTAGGAAACAGCACACTCGAAATTGAATGATTAAATGAGAGTTTATTAACAAAGAATCATTTCTAATGATGTAATCTCAGGAGAAACTGAAGAAAAAAATAATTCTTTTCTGTCACCCCCAACCCCTGCCTGATAGGACAGGGAAAGAAAAATTGCCAGAAACTAGAAAGAAAAAGACTTGTGTAGAGAAGGTCACCTTTGAGAGACCAAATCATTCTGCTGAGGACAAGGTCAACCAAGGTGACGCCACAGAGAAGAAACAAGGGGGGTTAAATACCCTGACTTCACTCTTCATCTTCTCCAGACTGAACCTCTCTTAACTTTTTGGTAAGAATTATCCAAAACTTAGAAATTAAGCAAGAGAAAGACTGAGAATCCCTTCAATTTCATATTGGGGTATTATTTAACAAGTCCTTCTAAGAATTATTTATTTTTTTAGGAGCATGGAGCAGTAATTGATCTTACTATTTGCTACTAATTATAGGCCCAGACTATGTGAATCTGGATGTTAAATTGCAGATTTTTGTCTGGTGGAGATCAAGTTATTTTTGTCTGATAGCAAAGACAACCTCTAGTTGTACTTCCCTCTACGATGTTCTTACTGGTTTTCATTTTAATTAATGAGTTGACAAAAATCATTGGCACTTTTCTGTTCTATTTTCCATTTTTAACTGACTCTGATCAGAAACGAGGAGGCACAGCAGCCCTGTTAATGATCAGGTCAGTCTCAGAGCAGAAATGGAGAAGGATGGATCATACATCTGAAAGACCAAATGGAAGATATTCTACCAAGTTACAATTTTTGATCTGATGTTATTTTTTCCTGAATATGACTAATCGAGTCATGAATACATTTTAAAATTAGTGTGAGTAGATATTTTTGTACAAAGAGATCATAGACACATACCACTAAAGCCCATGGGAGGAAGATAAAAATTATGACTTATTAGGAAAAAATATTACAAAGATAGTAAAATATCTATTAAATATAATATACATTATAATATAGTTATATATTGTATATAATAAATATTGTGATACAAAATATATACCCTGCCTTCTGACTTGCCTCTCTGTTTCAGAGCAGAAACAGTAAATCCTAGAAAATAGGCCCCCTTCTATATCGTTTTTCCTGAATTCTTGATGCCTATTATGTTAATGGTGAATAAGTATATTACATCTTCTTTCTCTAAGATCCAAGTGAAACATAGCTTTTATTCTGATGCATCACTTATGTGGATTAAAGCTTTAGGTTTGTTCATTTTGAATGGTTTATTCAAGTCATTTTTAGGGTGTTTGATATATATGAATACAATTCCTTTTTATAGGCCATTTATTATTTATAACATTTGCAACATATTATATAGCGCACTTGTAGTGTGGAAGAAGTTGGTCTCTGAATTGTTCAGAGAGACTTAGAAAAATACACGGTAATGTAACTAAAAAAGGACGTCCATTTTTCTAGATAGTGTAGATTCTTTCCTCATAAGAAATATGTAAAAGACAAATCCACTTGGGTTTATATTTCACACAATTGCTTTATTTTAAAAAAGGTTATTTTACATACTATTTTAATAATTTATACTACTTGCTAATGTGGGTAACTTGTTGAATCTGTTATGCTTTTTATACCCATGGCACAATTCAGCTAGTAAAATAAGCCTACTTTTTGCTTTTGATGGATGCAAGTGTCTTGAACCCTAGAATAGCATTCACCATAAAATGCTGTTATAACCTTTGTGCACAGAGAGACATTTACTCATTCTGAATAAATGATTAAATATAATAATATGCATAATATATTTGAATAAGATAAACCTGATAAATAGTACTAGACATTTTTAAATTGTTTTGAGACATGGGTTTTAGTTTTGTACTTTTTTTCCAGATCGAACTAATTTATTCAAAATCACTTCAAGAAATTTTAGCAATATTTATTTTGTATAATATAAGTGCACATGTGAATATAATATACATGTGCGTATATATTGTATACTATACACATACAATATAAATGTAAATGTGAATGTTGACCTAGATATGAAATCAACCATTGTCTGTGGTGCTCTAGTATCTCTTTTAGTCAAGGAGAGTTAAAAATCAATATGTGGTCCTTAGGCTTACATAGCAGAATAGACTATTAATCTTTTCCAGTGCACATACTCTATAATCCAGTATATTTTTAATGCAATTTACTTTTAATTTACTTTATGCATTTGTCTGAAGTGCTTTGCATAAATTATGTATGATAATCAATACCTTGGGAATAGTACTGAAAAAATAAAGAAGCAGAAACTCTAATAGCATATTTCACATGCAAGCACTTTATTTCTAATATCCTTCTATAATATCATGTGGACTATTTAATAATGGAGTCTAGGTATATGCTCATCTACATTTTGCATAGTAAGATTTATCCTTACTGCAAACTTTTTATAAAACTCTAAAAGTACTTACATTTTACAAGGTGCCTTATGTCAAAAAATCTGTCCCCTGCATATACCCAAGTTTACAAAATCTATCTGTCTTCATATTCTCAATCCCCTTCACCAAGATTCCATGACAGAAATTGTAGGTATCAAAGTGCCTGTCTCAATATATTAGAAAACAGTTGGAACTATGGGCTCATAAATGTGGGACCATAAATATTTGGAAAGTTAGAATGAGGGAAAAACCAATGAGTGGTCATTAGAGTTGAGTAGTTAAGTGGTTAATAATAGCACACATTAATTATTGAAGGACACTGTAGATCAGTTTCCTAGGTGACATATACTGAGAAGAATATTTCCAACAGGTAATAGTGACATAGGAATAATATATAGCCTATACAAGAAACTCTTACAAAAATGCAAAAAAGAGAATAAGTATTAGGCAAAAGATATAAACATGTAGTTTATAGGAAAAGGGATACAGAACACTAACAAGAAAATAAATGGATATTTATAGTGATACTATGTTTCTCAAAAGTGCTAAATAAAACATTGATATTACTTTACTCATTTTAAATTTAAAAGCCAGATTATGACTAATTTAAAGCTCTGGAATAAAAGAGGAAAGACTTTTAAACTTCATATTTCCTTGTGCCTTTGTATTGGGTACAATCATCTCTATGTCAATTGGGAACATCTTAGGAAAATTAAAGATAGGCATATCCTGGGTTACAGTAATCTCATACCCAGGTAGAATGAAATATTAAGAAAATCTTTTTGGATTTTGAAAATTATATATACATCAATATTAATTGGAGTGCTATTAAAGGCAGCTAAGCTTTGAAGACAATCTTGCTAAACTGGGACAGTTGATAGTAAAACACAGTGAATATAAACATGAAATATTTTGCTGTGTTTAGAAGTAACAAGTTGGACATATACATAGCAATATGAAAGGATATTTAACTATCACATTTATGACAGCATTAAATGCTTCAAAACATAGGAATCTAACAAAATATGTACAAGATCACCATACAGGAAACAAATAAGCAGAAATCATTGAGAGGAATTAAATATTGAGATGATTTAGACTGATTCAGTTATATACCATAACCATGGGTTGGAAACTCAATAGTAGAAATATTAACTTGACCTATATACTAATACAATCTCATACAAAGTCAATAAATTTTAATTTATTGTTCTTTTTTGTGAAAATATATAAGCTGATTCTAAAAATTGTATGTAAAAGAATAGGGCCAATAGTAAGTAAAATAATGTGAAATTAGAATAATTTTGAATACATACTCTTATTAGATGTTAAGACAATAAAATGTTATAATAAAACAGTGTGGTATTATTGAAAGGCTTAATATACAGACTAACAGAAAAAAATAGAGTCCAGAAATCAACTTACACATATATATTTTCCTCACTATGACAATTTGGCACTACAGTGCTATGGAGACAAAAACATCTTTTCAACACACTTTGCTAGATCAGTTGAATCCATAAGTCAGAGTAATGAATTTAACCCTCTGCCTCATAGCCTTATACTACATGCAAACAATAAATCCTAAATGTGAAGGGAATAATAATATATGCAGACACACGCACATAAACATGAACACACATTTTTCCCAGAAGAATATGTACAAATCTGTCTTCTGAATTTCTGAAAGACTTCTTAAATAGGACAGAAAATTCACTAACCATAAAGAAACAAACTCATATATTATACGGTACTAAAATTAAGAATATGTGTTACTTAAAAGACACATTAAACGTGGAAAAATTCAAATCATAAAGGTAGGAGAAGACATTTGACATACACATATTTAACAAAATATTCATATCCAGAAAAAAGTCATTAAGACAAAGACAACACTTATTAATGAGCCAGAGACTTGGACATGCACTTAAATGTGCATGTAGATATCCAATAGTTACATTAAAGGATTCCAGACTTCACTGATCATTTGGGAAATAAATATTATAAACAAAAAATTATAAAAACAATACCAAATATTGTCAAAAATCTGGAACAAGTGGAACACTTACATATCTTCTGTTAAGAACAAAAAAGTAGCACAATTTTGGAATATTCTTTTAAAGTACCTGTAAAGCTTAACATTTGCCTATCCTATGAACTAGCAATTAAACTCTTATATATAACAGAAATTCATTTATATGTTCACCAAAGGAGGAATGTTCATGCTGCCGTGAAACAGAAATAACCCAAAGGTCTATAAACATTAGAATGGGTAAACATATTTTGGAGTAGTCATAAAATTATATATGTAATTTTATATGTTGATGTATGTATAACTTATGTATAATATTATACATGTAAATATACATAACAATGAAAATGAACAAGCAATTACTGCATTCAACAAAATAAATGACTACCACAAACATAATTTTTAGCAAATGAAATCAGACACAAATGAGTCTAAACTGCAAAAATCCCCAAAATAAAAATAAATTGTATATGCAATTTTGTATATGCAATTAGTTGTTATGATAATGGTTACCTTTCAGAGGGTCAAATAACTGGGAAGCTATATGAGGCTGGCTTCTAGAGTGTTGAAATGTCCTCTTTCTTCATCTTCATGCTGTTTATAGCATTATGTTTATTTTGAGAAAATTCATTAAGTTGTCCATTTATGTTACATATATTTTTCTAAAAGTATACTGCACCTTAATTTACAAAGAAATGTTTATTTAAAGGCAGTGCTTTAGAAAATTGGAACACGTGCATTGCTGGGGTAATGTAAAATGATGCAGCTACTGTGGAAAATGGTACAGCAATTCCTCAAAAAATTAAGCATAGAGTTACTATGTGATCCAGAAATTCCGCTACTGGGTGTATACCTTAAAAAAGTGAAAGCAGGGATTTGAACAGATATTTGTACTCCCATGTTCATAGCAGCGTTATTCACAGCAGGCAAAAGTTGGAAGCAATTAATGAATAAACGAAATGTGGCATATACGACACACAGTGAAATATTATTCACCCCTGTTACAGAGCTTTTAAATTTCCCTTGCCTTAGAGGTCCTCAGAAACACTGAAAAGGACAGGGGAATATTGTTTAAGGAGCTGATTTGAAATAGTTGAGTAATTTGGTGATTTATTATTAAAGACATAATAGTGTGTATTTTCGTGCTGATGACTTTAGTTTGGATATTTTCTAAGCAATATGTATAGAAAAGCCTAATTTGGATAAAAAATAGTGAATAGCAAAGTAAAATTCTTGGAGCTTTATTTATTTATTCAGTTCATTAGTTTTTCAGCTAGTATTTATTGAACTTTATAAAAACTATGTTAACTATCTCTTTTAAATAGCACTTTTTATTTTTAAATTTAAATCATATTAAATCTGAAAATATATGCTTAGCATATACTATACAATGAGAAGTTTGTTGTACTTGCTGATTTATAAAAACCATTGGAAGACAGCTTTTATAGCAAAGGAGTTTATTACATTTTGAGATTACAGATTAGTGGAAAAATGAGAGAGATCACCTATATGGGAAAGATTTGACAAATATAAATTTGCTCTATCTGTAGAGTTTTTTTCCTTTTTAATTTTTTTTGGGTGGGAAGAGAGGTAAACACATAAAAATCAATTTGGTGGCATCACTGTATTTTTTTGGAGATGCCACGTGGTATGACACTTCTTTCTTTTATGATTCTTTTATAAATATCAGAATTTTACCTTTAATAAACAGCAACAAAGCTTACATTGAGAAAGTGCATTTCTTAGATATAAAACACATTGTGAAGTTAACATTTGACAATTAACTGGTATGTGTTGGACAGGTGCTTATCAGTTACAGCAATTTAGGTTAGAAGAATAACAATAAAGCAAAAGAAAGAGGAGAAGAGAAGCAAAAAATCTGCTTATGTGGGAAGAGTTATATGGGATAACTACAGAAATGTAATAACTATGTAAAGGGAGTCAGGTTGAACTTCAATGTTGCGTCATTTCAAAAATAAAATTTTAGGAATCTTCTTATTCCTTTCTTTTATTCCATTGAAGTAAATAAATTTTCATGTAAAGTTATAACTCCATTTTATTTGGAAATGCTATCATTTTATATGAAATAATGACATAGCTTATATATACAGTTTTTTATATATTTGTTTGTTATTTTATATACATATATGTGTATGTCTGGGTATAAAACGATTGGTAAAGTGAAAAAAATAATAGTTTGATTCTTTCCCTTTAAGTGGTGGTGCAAGCCCAAATATGTTTCTAACTAATCAACAGTAAAATTAGTTTCCACCCAGAAGGTATTAAGCAAAGATGCAGCAAGCTGTTTGCCTGAGATTAAAACTTTGGTGAGCCAAATCCAGTAAACGTGAATGTAAGAACACAGTTTTCCTTGCTAGCCTTTAAAACTATCATCTGGTTTTTTGCCATGGCTTTAAAGAGACTTGCTCAGTTGCTTCTAGTCCAGATGTTCCCACTAATGGCAATTCCACATTGTGTTTTCTTTGATTCTCTTCTTAATTACTCGTGGGGGTGGGATTTATAAAGTACATACAGTACACTGTAGCTCAGAATTAGACTTAATCATCATTATTATTTTATGCACTTTAAGGACCAGTTTCAAACTGTACCAAATCCTCACTCACTGGCTGATGCAGTAAATTGGTCTCTAATATAAAGTGGGAACTTGGAAGTAGAAATGGGCGTTACTTGGTTTGAGAATTTTTTCTTTTTTTCATTTTCTCCAAGTGCACGTGTCAGGGGGTTGACTGTGTCTTCTGATTTGGGGTTTGCCAATTGTTTAAAAATCATTCTTTAGTTCTCTTTCCCTTCTCCTTAAGTGCTCCTGTGATAAAAGATCACATGGCAAATAGCAGTTACTTTAAAAATCACTTTAAGCATGATATAAAATGAAGTATATTAAATTAGAGCTGATTTCCTCATTTTTAATTTTTTTTTTACATTTTAAAATCTAATTTTACATGTTTTTCTACTTTTCCTGTATAGTTTGTATAGTTTCTGACCATTCTTTCTACTCTACTTCTTTCCGTGTTTCTCAAGATTTTCTTCCTAGCAAATTTTTGCATTAAAATAAATCCTAGGAAATGTTCAATTACTCTCCCAATGTTGCTGATGCATTCCAAACTTAACATCTTCTGTTTTCATGCGGTACTTACTTTTTATTCAGTTACGTGTTTTGTCCTCAGCCTAAGATGATCATGTCCAAAAGTGAAATTAATGTATTTCCTGCCCATATTGGTTTTATTCTAAAATTATCCCCACTTAAGTCATTGGTGCATACTTTATTATTCAAAGTTAGAGATCCTCACATCTTTTCTGCCTTTCCTTGCTTTCATTTTTTCCCCTAAATATTTCTGGAGGAAAGTAAAATGTTTTTTCCTTTCAGCACCTTTTGGGGCTGTGCCCCTGTCTTTCCTCTCTTCACCATCCTGATTCTCATTTTCATAACCCCATCCTATGATTCTTCTTCAAGCCCCCTAGTAAAAATTTCCTAGGCCAACTTATTTGAAAGCACTAGTGAATTTTTTTTTTCTAAATATGCCTTTACCCTATCACTTCCCTTCTGAAGATATAAAAACTCTGTTGTCTGGCATTTAAGACTCTCTATAAATGTATTCCTTGGTATTTGTTCACCTTTATCCTATACTATATGGGAGCTGCCTTATTTGGAGAGATTACTCAGCAACTCATCTCTTTTGCTCAGTATATACATTATCATGTCTTACAAGATATTTGCATTTTTTTATTTTTAAGCCTTTAGATGTTTTCTTTCTCTGATTGAAACATTATTCATTCTCTAAATCCCAGATTAATCTCTGCCTTCTTCATGTAATTCTTTTTCAGCTCACTCTTCTTTACTTTTTGCAACCTGCAATTGCAGTTACAATCAGTATCAATTTGTGTTACTTCATTATTTCCTTCCTCATTTCACAGTATTTTATCAGATTGATGGCTACATCAAAATAGCACATAATTTCTTCTTTTGTTCCCCTACAGAGTATATCATGTGCTGTGTATAAGGACTCTTAAAGTAGTCTTTATCAAATTAGCAATTTGATTATTTTTGTTTAGACTCTCATTTATATACACCAGCAATCCACCACTTATACTGGAATTTTGGAAATTTTAGTCTAGAAGGCAGTCAGTGTACATATCAGAGAGAAAATATATCTTTGGCAGTTTACAAGTGACATTCTTGTTTATATAGCACATTCTGAGATGAGATATGTCCTTACAAGAGAAAAAATTATGTTGACTATGAGAGATCAAAATGAAGATCGATGCTCATATTTATCTCCACCTCCTTTCAACATAATACATCTTTAAATTATTACAGCATTTTTGTTAATGTAAGGGTCCCCAACTAGCAACTGAGTATGCCTAACAGTAGCCCTCTAGTGAACTTTGGATTCCAGACGGTCAAGAATTATATATTCACCAGTAGTTTTCAGAGGGTATAAAAAATAAAAATTAATTATTGCTGCACAGGTGATAAATTTAATGCAAAAATGTCTCCAGATCTTCAGTTGTGTTATTGAAAATGAAAGGCAACTAGGTGATGGGACACATAAGAGAAGGGAAATCTTTACCTTAACTTTCCAAGCATGCACATAGTTTTGGACTTCAAAACAATTATGATTCTCAGTATTACTCATTCCTCAGATAACTTTCATAAATCAGTGCATAGATACAAACAAGGCTCAGGGCTGTGTGGTGGATATTCCAGGTTAATAAATATTTGGACAAAGCTGGATATGAATAAAATTTGACTTAATGATGCATTCCAGAAATGACATAACTTTTACAACACTATTTGCATTTATGACCAATTGTGTTTAATTATTTTCAAAGTCTACCAAGGATTTATTCGTAAGTCTGTCATTTCATCAACAATGTTAAGAAGGCATTTTGAGAAAGGAGTTGTTGTGTATCACACCTTATATCATTATGGACTGGAGATAGATAATGTTTTTATATAAATTCTAAGAATGCTTCTTATTGTGAAAGTAAAATAGAAATTCTAATAATTTAAGCAAAACAGTGCAAGATGTCTTCTCAGCAAGTGATTTCAAAATATCACTGTCACCCTCACTGGATACACCAGACGGCTTGACCCTGAATATTGCTGGGCCAACATGAGTAGTAGCTCTGACTGTGATGGGGGCAGAGACAACAAAATGGCTAAGATGAAACACATGGCTTTCGTAACCAACATTACATCAGTGTTAAGTTATTGGTATAAGGGTATGTATAAATAGAGTTAAAGAATAACAAAAAAAACTCATTATTTTCTGCCTTTTTTTTTTGCAAAAAACTGGGGAAAAGACATGTGCACATTGGAAAAATGATTAAAGATACTATTTATGACCCTGTCACTAGAAAGATAATCAGCCTCGTTATATTTATTAGACATAAATCTTTCCATCACAAGAAATCAACACTCTGCTTATGAAGCAACATATATGAAGAGGATTGCCTATGTTTGATAGTATTCTCAAATGTAAAGTAAAACCATTAGTGACCATATCAGACGTACCACTTACACTCCAACGCATATCCTCCCATCTCACCTTTTTATTCTAGCAATGGCAATGGAAACCAGCTGTATGCAAATGTAATCCAGCTTCAACTTGCTTAGCTCAAGCATGTATATCTAGCTTTCTGCTCTGGGATTCTTGTCCACTACCATATGAGATTCTGACATGTATGCAAATCTACAATAGTGGATGTGCTGATCCCTCATGGTGCAACCCTAGACTATTAGGTGATGGGATCTGGGAGATACTCACTTCTTTTGTTCTTTGGACAGACAATTGCATTATTATTTGTATAAATATCCTCAGAGTTTCCCTAATGAGAATGAGCCCAATTTTCCTGTAATGTTGGTCAACTTGAAAACCTACCATTTGATAACTTTTTCTTCTTTCCCGTTTCAGTCTTTCCAGTCATCCACTACTCTTTATAGTCATCCACTACTCTTTCTCAAGATCACTTCCCCAAATAGCATAGCTGTATCTAGTCCTTAACTCAGTCTCAGTTTTTAGATGGAAGCAAAGATATACATTTCTAATAAAATGGCTTCATTAAGAAGCTACAAATTAATTTAAAAATTTATTTTAGAGAAGTAAGAAAAATCATATGACTCTTCTGTGTAACATTTTATGCTTGATTATGGAAAACACTTTAAAAAATGATCAAAACTAACCAAAGTAGATATTGCTGAAGAAAGAATAAATGTATCAAATAAATTATTTGATTTTCAAAAGTATTTTGATCATTTCAAAATAAGAACACTAATGGAATGCTTACCATGCTCTAATAATGTATTTTAATGATACAAATAATGACTCTGCTATAATTATTTGTTCCAAGGTTGATAGCTCACTCAGTGCATAAAATGCATATTACTACATGTAGTATCTCAGGAAACAGCATGTAGCAAACACTTGTTGAATCAGTTATTATGAATAACCTACAGTTTATAAGTGAATTCTAGTAGGTTAGACATAACAACAACACTAGTGCCAACTCCTTGGGCATCCATTTGTTAAACCTGATAATTGGTTATTCACAAGAAAATCACTAGTACTGCCATTCTTCAATGAAGGAAATTTGCTACTTAACAAGAGTTCTCAAGGATCATGGTGAAAATATTCCAGGAAGTCATTTACCTGTCCGAGAAATATAATTGGTATTTGAATGTTTAGCTACCAAGTTTAAAAGATTCAAGCCTAAACTCAGGGGAGCACAGTTTATTATTTTCAGGATGCAAGAGACCTTGAAAGAATGCCCTTTGACTCATTTAAGCAGCATAAACATAGCTAGAAAAGTTATTCTTGAAATTAACTTTGCCATACTTTCTTTAAGAACTTAAGTTGCAAATCACACATATCTCTGTGAAAGAGATGCACTTACATCTCTTTGACATCTATGTACTGCTTAATTTATTCAAAAGTATCTATTTGATGCCTAATCCTATACTGTCACTATACCAGAAACTTGTGACACAGAAATGAGGAAAATAGAGTACTTGTCCTTTAGAGGCTTGTTATCCAAAGAGGGATACTGTAAGCATAATTACAATAAAAGTAATGAGTGCTTTAATACTTGTATGAAGTGTACTGTGGAAGCACAGGAGAGGAAATGACATTTTGCAAATACTTCTTATTTAGTTTCTTCATTAGCTTTTATTTTATGTTTAATCAAAATTTATTTTGCTGCTACAGTTTGTAACAGACCTAGAGCATATCCTGTGAAACATGAAATACCAAAGCAAAATCTAAATGCACTATTAGTTTATTTCTTAATTCTTTTACTCTGTTCTTTACGTTAATAGTTATTCTAGTTTGCTTTTAGTTTAGTGAGTTTTTTGAACTATTTTTGCTACATGTGATAAATATACTGGGTTTTGTAAATCCCCAAATATCAGTCTATTATAGTGCAAAGGGCATGAATTGAAACACAGGAATCTCTAATTCTTATAATAATACTGCAGCAAATCCCCAAGTCACAGTGTTTCTGAATCTAAATTTTCTCATTCTTAAATTTTTTTAAAAAAGGTTAAATTTCAATGAGTTTGTCAAGATTAAAGTTCAATGGCTATAGGCTTGTGATGGAACTCAGCAAGCAGAATTTCGGCCAATTTTATTGCAAAGTTGATAAAATTATAAAGGCATTTTTGTACTTTGTAAAAGCATTCAGCCTGGGTATAAAAATAGCTTATGTTATGTGTTTTTGCTATAGAGTGACATAGGCTTTGAACACTCATAGGTTCAATTGGAACTCTAATCCAAGCTTTGAATAGTTTCTATTTTCACTTTTAATATTCTTTCTTATTCTACCATTCATTTTATTTTCTTTTTGCTCTTTTCTCCATATCTAAATAAAATATGTACATAATAAATGAGCTACAATATTCTTTTAAACTCAATTATTTAATAGTTTACTTAAAATTATATAATATCTTTGAAATAAAAATAAGAGCAAGAAAGGTGTTTATTGTTGATATTTTGGTTCTGTTCAGTTATATCTAGAATAATAACCATATGATTTCTCTTTTCTTTTTCTTTTCTACATTATATAAATAGCATAAAATAAAAATTATGTGCTAAGAATTTAAGAAACCACTTTCAAGCTTAATAAAAATGTGTACCTATTTTCTAAAAAATTACTTTAATAAATATTATAAAATATCATATACATTTAAATATGTAGTTGAAGAAAACTAAAAATTTTAACTTTTGTATTCAAACATCTGGAGAAGTATGTCAAAGTTATATTTTAAAACAAATATATACATACATAGCTACATACACTTATTTAGCACACAAAAGACCATTTTGATGAAAATATACTCTGGGAATTTGTAATTATTTGTAATGGTACTCATATATTTAGAATCGGTTCTCATTATATTTCCATGGGAAAAACATAGTTTATAGCCTGTTAGCATCATTTAAACAATTTGATTATCTGAATATGTTTAATCAAATACAAAATTTAGATAAAATGCTAAGTTTAGAGAACAGAGGCAGTGGAATTTGCATATCATATATTTATCTATGAAACATATACACATAAGAAAAGAAAATGATGTTCATATTTAGGAAGCAAGACAATACCATATCCTGAAACTTAGGGTAAGCAGTCTAAACTGTAAAGTAGTGACAGAGGAGCACAGGTATGTGTACCTGTATATCTGCCAAAGCGTTGTTTATTTCATTCACAGATAAATCCCAACTGCCTGGAAAAAAGTGGCTGGCATGCAGAAGATGAATAAATATTTGTTGAAGAAATGAATGAATGAAGGCAGGTCACTGAAAGGGTAGATTCAAGATGATTTCATATAAGACTGCTTTGTCATTTGACTTGTGTTGATATGCAAGTGGAGTTCATAGCTCAGTTCTTTAGCTGAATTATGATAGAACTGACAATGTGCTTTTGTGGTCTTTTTCAGATGAGCTTGCATAAAGGCTTAGCATGTTGTGTTTTGATAATGAGTCCTAAAATAAGCTCATGAGAAAGAGTCAGTGCTCATCTTGCCTGAGTTAAGTCTGGGGCTCAACTATTCTCTAATCACATTATTGAGATTTAATATGTGTGACGTATTGGTTCTGAGCAAAGGTGTCACCTTATACCATCACTTTCTTCCAATGCCCAGACTTGGAAGAATTAGAAATCTTGATTGTGCCTCTTTATCTTGCCCAGTCAGTACTGAAGCTGCTGTTTCTTTTTTCTGAATATAGTATCTGCTTTTTAACTGGTTCCAAACTCAAAAATTTGGATAATCATTACTATCTAAATCTGAGCAGAAAATAAATTACTATAGCAAAGTGAAAATAAATAAAATGTTTTCAGTTTTCACCATCTGTACTAATTATATAACCTACTAGTTATATTTTATATGTTATATCAACTGACAAAGTATGTTGACCTAATACATCTTATTTGAATCAGAGAAAACAAATCATATAATGTAGATGGGAACACATTGGTTATTTTATAATTACATGGGCAGGAATCCCTGTGGAATAAATCAAGGAAACTAATTTAGGAATAAATATTTACCAGAAGAGAGAGTTATACGCTTTTAGCACACAATACATAAAGACAGGAAAAACTGCAAAATGAAGTAAAAAGATTTGTTTGTAATTCTGGATTTACATTTTATACTTGTGGGGCATGAGTAACCTGTTCATAAGCTTCATATATAAGATAGGAATAAATAATACCTATCTCACAGGATTTTGATTAGGATTAAATTATATAAGATATGAAAAGTGCATAGCATATAGTAAGCATTCCACAAATAATAAAGCAAAACCAGAATAGTTCAAATTACAGGAGTATCCCCTTACCCTTGTGGGATACCTCCCAAGATCCTCAATGGATGCCAGAAGTCTCTGATAGTATGGAACCCTGTATATACTATGTTTTTTTCCTATACACGTGTAACTATGAAAATTTTAATTTATAAATTAGATACACCATTCTTGTGCTTTGGGGCCATTATTAAGTAAAATAAGGGTTACTTGAACATAAGCACTACGATACTGCAACAGTCCTAAGTTACTAAAGGTCAAGGGGTGTAGATGGCATAGATACATACACCGGACAAATAGATGATTCACATCCTGGGAAGGATGGAGCAGGACCGTGGGAGATTTCATCATGCTACCCAGAATGGCTGCAATTTAAAACTTATAAATTGTTTATTTCTGGAGTTTTCCATTTAATACTTTTAAACTGAGGTTGACTGCAAGTCACAGAAACTGCAGAAAGCAAAACCACAGATAAATGGGGGGACAGTGTACTACAGATCTTGGGAAAAAAAAACAGAAAAGAACTCCTCCAAGACATCACAGAATTCATTGGTGAAATATGTTTATTGCATTTATGGAAATATTTTTCTTTTTCATCAAAATGCTGATTACACTGTGAAGAATGCAAAAAAATGCTGTAAAATGTAAAATAAAATCTAACTTACTGTCTTCTACACCTTAATTACCCAAATATTTTATCTATCATTGCACCAAAAATGATGCTTAAAGCAGATTCTTTGTGATCCCTTTTTGTGCATACACTTGTTCTCTACTAATCCTTGGATATATGTTACTGCATTCTAAGGTCCCTTTGTACATCTTAAAACAAGAGTTTAACCAAGGAATTAGAGGCTTCATCTATTTGCATATTTTCCTATTTTCAAGTCTTTTAAGAGAGAGAATAAAACTTTGAATAAAAATGTAACTTCCATAATTGTAATTATTCAAAATGTGTTTAATTTTTCAGATTGTAAAACTCAGAAATATAATATCCTTGGCACTAAGGTAATGAATTTGAGCATTTCTTGGAACCCAAAAATGTATGCTTGTTGTTTTCTTAGTATGCTTTCATATTTACTGAATAGAACTTTTATTTCCATTTTACAGCAGTAATATGAACTTGGCTCAGTCTTTCAGAAAAATAAGTATAGATAATACATGAAATTACTTCAAATTAAAATTTTATGTTTATGCCAGTGTACAAGTAATTTAATGTGACCTCAACTCTTTTGACATTTTTTATGAGAACAAATATTTCATTGGCTGAACAAAAAGTCACTTCTTACTATGATTATTAATTCTCTAGGTTTATCTTTCTCAGCCCAAGGAAATACAGATAAAAATACAATAGAATTTTATCATATAATTATGGTACAATATGAAAATTAAAAGCTCAATTTGATAGTTCTGGAAGAGAATCCTCTATATGCCATTTATTAGCACTTTGAAATACTAGGATGTTTTAAATCTTTCTAATGATCAGTATCTTCCTCTTTAAAATGGGAGTTATAATGATATTCACTCCAAAATTTGTATGTTTTAAAAGAGAAAGTTCACATAATATTCAGTACATAGTTATTGACTTAAAATAAGCACACATTAATTATATTCCTATATAATATATATGACATTTTTGAAGTTCAAATCTAAAGTTATATTTGGAATACTATAATTACTAGAGATGTCAAATCTAAGACATCTTGTAACCTGACCTCCAGGGATGGTCTAAACTTAAGTGCTCGAACATATTACATTTTTGTGTGAATAAAGTTTGACATCCTGCCATACATTCTGACCAGTTCTGCGTGATTCCTTTGATCTATCCAGCACACTCCTACACCATGTAGCTAGCAAATCTAAAAATGGACCTCTAACATTTTCCTTGTGCTTACTCATAAAACCATTTGCTTGAACCTTTTTTATGCAGTTCATCCTGAATTGTTCCCCACATTCTGAGCTTCTGTCTTCTTGATTTATTTTTTAGTGTCAGTTTTGCCACCCCCACAGTTCTGACATTTAGGTTCATTTTACCACCCATGATGTACTTTCCTCGTGGTCTACAATTTAGAATTCAGTTCCTCTGACTTCAACTACCCTGAGAAAAATCTTCCTAGTCCCTGGGATGATATACTACAATTTATCCCACTAAGAGATATTTCTGCCGAGCTCACCTTAGAATTATGTACCGACATTAGATATGTCCCAATTACTTATATTTTATCAAAATGGCATTCAAAAGCCTAATAAACTATAGCTTGGCTTCTGGGCAGAAATCAGTAAATTATTCTGAACAGCCAATACATTAACAAATACCCAATTTCACTCTGCACTACTCTACCTGGCAGCCACACCCTCTTGCCCACAGTTATTGTCCCACCTGTACTCTAACCTTGGTTTTGGGATTCTTGAAGAGATTACATAATAATCTGTTGCTTGAAGAGATGCTGACCCAGTTTCAAAAAGCATTCTTGGTATGGCTTCCTATAATTAACATCTAGATCATTAGAAAGAGTTTATATTTACCCAGCCTTGCTTTTCTTTGTATCTTGATGTTTATTGCTCATTCTGTATATTTAAATCTCCTTTGAAGAGGATATATATACACATATATATGTTATATATAATATACATACATACATTATGTATATAATTAACTTGCACTTATTATATTTTAGTATAATTAGTATAATTCTGGAGTAAAAGAAGGATTATTGTCTTCCATATCTTGTAAACAAATCTTGTACCTATTCCCAGGTACAAACTACAGATCACAAGTTTTACAGTAATCTATTCACCCCTGAGCCTCTGTGCGTCCATCTAGCATGCTTACTTGGAAAGCCACTATCAGCCTGACCTTTCAGATTTATACTACTGACGTAGATACAGTCATGCATCACTTAACAAGAATACATTCTGAGAAATGTGATATCATCATTATAGGAACATCACAGAGTGTACTACACAAACCTAGCTGGTACAGCCTACTAAACATGGAGTTTATGTGGCTAGGAGCCTGTTGCTCCTATGCTACAACCCTGTACAGCATGTTACTGTACTAAACACTGTAGGCAATTGTAACATAATAAGCATTTGTTTATATAAATATATCTAATCATAGAAAAGGTACAGTAAACATATGGTATAAAACAGAAAAAATGGAACACCATTGTAGAGCACTTATCATAATTGGAGCTTGCATGACTGAAAGTTGCTTTGGGTAAATCAGTGAGTGAGTGGTGAATGAATGTGAAGGTCTACAACATTACTGTACATTACTGTAGACCATAAACACTGTGCGCTTAGGCTACACTAAGTTTATTTTTAAAATTTTCTTCAATGATAAACTAACCTTAGCCTACTATATTTTTATTTTATAATGTTTTAATTTTTTAACTTTTTGACTCTTTTGTAAAAAGATTTAGCTTAAAACACAGACACGTTACCTAGCTATACACAAATATTCTCTTTATATTTTTATTCTATAACAATTGTTTCATTTTAAAAATTTGTTATTATTATTTTAAGCTTCTTTGTTAATGCTTTTGTTTTTGCATGAACACATACATTAGGCTAGACCTACATGGGGTCAGGATCATCAATATCACTGTCTTCCACCTCCACATCTTGTCCCACTGGAACATCTCCAGGGCAAATAACAGACATGGAGCTGTCATCTACAATAACAATACCTTCTTCTGGAATACCTCTTGAGTGACTTGCCTGAGGCTGTTGTGCAGTTAACATGTTTTATGTATATGTAGAAGAAATACACTCTAAAATAACAATGAAATGTATACTATACTAAATACATAAACCAGTAACATAGCATGTCATGGGGGTTTGGTGTACAAATTATTTCATCACTCAGGTAATGAGCATAGTACCCGATATATAACTTCTCCATCCTCATCCTCCTCCTACCCTCCACTCTCAAATAGGCCATAGTATCTATTGTTCCCTTCTTTGTTTCCACGTGTACTCAGTGTTTAGCTCCCACTTATAACAGAATATGCATTATTTGCTTATCTGATTTTGCACTAATTTGCTTAGGATTATGGCCTCCAGCTTTATCCATTTTGCTACAAGGGCCATGATCTCATTTTTTTATAGTTGCATAACATGTCATGGTGTCTATATACCACATTTTCTTTAGCCAGTCTACTACAGATGAGCATTTAGGTGATTTCCATGTCTTTGCTACTGTGAACAGTGCTGCAATGAATATACACATGCATGTGTCTTTACAATAAAATGATTTATATTCCTTTGGGTATATACCCAATAATGGGATTTTGGGATCAAATGGTAATTCTGCTTTGAGTTCTTTAAGAAATCACTAAACTATGCTGAACTATTTTACATTCCCACCAGCCATCCACAATGGCTGAACTATTTTACATTCCCACCAGCAGTGTATAAACATTTCCTTTTCAAACCTTGCCAGCATCAGTTATTTTTTGACTGTTTAATAAATAGCCATTCTGACTAGTATCTCATTGTGTTTAAATTTGCATTTCCCTAATGATTAGTGATATTGAGCATATTTAAATATGCTTGTTGGCTCCATATATGTCTTCTTTTGAGAAATGTCTGTGTGTGTCCTTTGCCCATTTTTTAATAGGGTCATTTGTTTCTTGCTTGTTAATTTATTTCAGTTCCTTATAAATTCAGGATATTAGACCTTTGTCATATGCATAGTTTGCAAATATTTTATCCCATTCCATAATTTGTCTGTTTACTCTGTTGATAGTTTCTTTTGCTGTGCAGAGCTCTTTAGGTCCCACTTGTCATTTTTTGTTTTTGTTGCAATTGCTTTTGGAGACTTTGTTACGAAGACTTTGCCTGGGTAACGTCTAGAATGGTATTTCCCAGACTTTCTTCTAAGGCCTTTTATGGTTCTAGGTTTTGTGTTTAAGTCTTTAATCCATCTTGAGTTGATTTTTGTATATAGTGAGATGTGAAGGTCCAGTTTCAATCTTCTGCATATGACTTGATAGTTATCCCAGCACATTTATTCAATACAGTCCTTTCTCCATTGCTTATTTTTGTTGGCTTTGTCAAAGATCTGACAGTTGTAGGTGTGCAGCTTTATTTCTGAGTTCTCTAACTTGTTCCATTGGCATCTATCTATCTATCTATCATCTATCTATCTAATCTATCTATAGATAGATATATCAGTACTATGCTGTTTTCGTTAACTGTAGCCTTATAGTATAGTTTGAAGTCAAATAATGTGATGCCTCCAGCTTTGTTCATTTTGCTTAGGATTACTTTGGCTATTCAGGCTATTTTGTGGTTCTAAATGAATTTTGGAATGTTTTTTCTAATTCTGTGGAAAATGTTGTTGGTAGTTTGCTGGGAATAGCATTGAATCTATAAATACATTTGGACAGTATGGTCACATTAACAATATTGTTTCTTCCTATCCATAAGCATGGAACATTGTTTTCATTTGTTGTGCCATTTCTGATTTATTTCATCAGTGTTTTATAATTCTTGCTATAGGGATCTTTCACCTCCCTGCTAACCGTACTTCTACAGTTATTATTATTTTTGTGGCTATTGTGAATGGGATTGCATCCTTGATTCCGCTCTCAGGTTTGATATTACTAGTGTATAGAAATGCTACTGATTTTTGTATATTGATTTTGTAACCTGAAACTTTGCTGAAGTTGTTTATCAGAAGAATTTGGTTGGAAGCTATGAGGGGTTTTTTTTAGGTACAGTATCATATCATCTATGAAGAGAGATAATTTGACTTCCTGCCTTCCTATTTGGATGCCTTTTATTTTCTGTCTCTTGCCTGACTACTCTGGCTGGGACTTCCAATACTATTTTGAATAGTAGTGGTGATAGTGGGCATCCTCACCTTGTTCCTGTTCTCAAGGGGAATGCTTCCAGCTTTTGCCTGTTCAGTATAATGTTGGCTATGGTTTGTAATAGATGGATTTTATTATTTTGAGGTATGTACCTTTGAAGCTTAATTGTTGAGGGTTTCTAACATGAAGGGATGTTGAATTTCATCAAAAGCCTTTTCTGTGTCTATTGAGATGATTATGTGGATTTTGCTTTTAATACTGTTTATGTGATGCATCGCATTTATTGATTCGCATATGTTGAACCAACCCAGGAGTAAATCTGTAGTCATTCATCATTATATACCACACATAAGTGTATGTGCTATACTTTTATATGGCTGGCGGTACAGTAGGTTTCTTTACACCAGCCTCATCACAAACATATGAGTAATGCATTGTGCAATGAGGTTATGATGGTGACAATGTCACTAGGTGATGGAATTTTTTAGTCTCCTATGGGACCACTATCACATATGCTGCCTGTCCTTCATAGAAACATTGTTATGCAGCACACAATTGTACTTTCTTAATCTGAATACTGAGAATGGGTCTGTTTTTGTTATTCTGTCTAACTTTACTAACTCCTTGACTTTGTAGGCTTTCCATTTAGATTTTTGTCATGTCAGCGTATTTCTTACCTAATCAGGGGTTTTAAACTGTGTCTATTACCAACAATCTATAGATATGCTTGCTTTAACAGATTACTGGGCTTGCTTCTGTCAACCTAAATAACAAACAGAGAGAGGCTCTCTAAAAGAAAAGATGTTTATTTGGAAATAAAGCCTTACAATGGGAATATGCATGCCATAGTAAACAATGTGCACATTCAGGGAGGTAAAGGAAGACAAATGTTTTTAAAGAAAAAAATAAGGAAGGTTACATAGTTATTTTGAAATAATTATCCTTGGTTACAGAGATTAATACCAGTCTGAAGTGATGCCAGTCTGAAGTTGGACAGGCAGGTGCTGGGCAGATGTCCTTGTGGAGGTATTCTTTTGTGTAAGGCTGCAATGGCCTTTGTACAAGCTTGTGGTTTTTGTAGTCTTTTGTGATTGTTTGTGTTATCAGGCATGCAAGCGTGAGAACCCTCTCTTCATGGCTTTTCCTGGCACTGTCAGGGTTTTCTTAACATTAGTGACACAATTTTGATTTTGACAACTTATATATTTCTTCACGGATTACCTGATCCTAACATTCATTATCTATAATACATGATTCATAACTTGAAATTGTTATTTCCGTATATAAAACTGGTTAGAAATATTTAACATCAGAACATACCATTTTCTCTTCTTTTGACTAAAAATAGTATGTTTGTGCATATATATATTATACAATGTATTATATAATATATATTACACACATATATTATACACACATACATATATGTTGTGGTATGTGTCTGCATGTATATATAAACTGGATCATGTGTGTGTATATATATATATACATGTGTATATATATACGTATATATATACATGTATATGTATATGTGTGTATATATATGTGTGTGTGTATATATATATACACACACACATATGATCCAGTTTAAAATCTAATTATTCAATTAGCAATATTGGGAGATAATTTTGTATCTCATGATTAATTTGGTTTCCTTTCTTTGGCACTGAGTCTAAGTGAAATTTTATTTCTTGCTACATATTATTATTAAATAAGCTTTATACCTAGAGTGATAAAATTGGTATTGTTTTACAAAGCAGAAAGAAAATTTTTGATGGCCTTTTTTACAGTCTTTTTTCCCTCCTTTAAAAAATATTATCATTGTATTTAATTATTAAGTATACATTAAAATTAACTACCAACTAATTTTAATTTTATCTAAATTATTTGAATGTTTCTTTAAAATCTTCTACGCAGAAAGGTAGCAGATATATTCCCTACTTGAAGTTATTGGATAACTTTCAAACTGTATTTGTACATTTTTTTCTGTATTAGTCAAAGCCATTTACTGCTGCAGCCTGTAATCAAAGCTCAACGTACTTAGGAAGACAGCTATAACTACATTATTTCTCTTAAAACAGGGATGGCTATTGTAAAGAAAAATCTGACCTGCAGAATTAATGTAGAGAGACTTTGCATTTGATTGCACATTGGTAAAACAATAAAATCATCTTTCTGCCACCAGTAACTTCAAGAAAAAGATAAATCGGTGGGTATATTTTATGCAATATGACAACTTTGAAATAAATGAAGACTTCATAATTCAAAAAATAGAATAAAGAGATAATATTAAATTATATAGTTATTCAGCGATCACTGTTACAGTTACAGATTCTTCTTACTGCTAAAGATGAAATAAAAGAAAGCCCAAATCCTGCAAATGCATTTTTTTGACTTTTGGAGATGATTATATTAAATTTGAAACACATGAAGCAAAGTGGACTTTATGCAATAGACGAGGTATTTTTATCCAGAAGTAGTTTGTTTAATCCTTTTTTAAAGTTCATAATTGTGTAACATTAGCTTAATGTACAGAAAAGAAAATCTCCCAGTGTACTTATTATTTATTTCATACAAAATAGCAAATGACCATTTCACACAATTGATTCATTGACACTATCTCAATAATGCATCAGCTCTGTCATATTATTTATGTTGCAGTTAATAACTACAACAATGTGGATTTGCATATAGCACATCGGCAATAATACAGATAAATTCAATTTTGTGATATTTCAAGCAGTTTTAAACTATAAATACTAAACATTTTAATCAAATACATACAGAAATTCTGAAAGATTAGGAAAAAAATACCTAATAGAGTAGTTATTAAGCCTAGTAGAATTTTAGCTATCTGAAAGTCACCATTACGTACTGTTAATCCCCAAATTCCTAAACACATACACACACATGCATACATAGCATAATAACCTGTGAAATCAGAGTGATGTTTATTACTTCCTACATGAAGAAAGAACACTCACTTCACAGGATCTTACTAGTGTCCCAATAGAGAGAGGTGAGGTGAAAATTTTGTGAGGTCTTTGGTTGTAGGATTGAGAGGCTTAAGGTAGGTGTTTCCATATAGGAAATCTGAACATGATTGGGCAAATTTTATAATATTTTTCAGATTGGTAGACACTAGAAGTTTAAGGTCTTGGAGGAAATCTGGATAAGTAAAGAACTGTTTAATAAGCAAATACTTCAGCCAGTTTAGTAAATCAGTACCCTGATAAAAAGGCTAAGTGATCAATCTATTTAAAAAAATTCAGTTTTGGAAAATTGCTGTCACATACAATGAAGTTATTGACAGGTTTAGAGCAGTATCTTCCTCAGTAAAAAATTTTCTGGAGAAAATAATAAAGTAATGATGATATAGGTAATCTCAGTTCTTAGTCCTGACTGTTAAGCTATGTTGATGCAGGAATGTCTCTTTCACAGTCACCCCTTTTGGGCATTATTTAGGGGGAACTGGAAAATAAACCATTATGAGACTGTCAAGAACTATAAAAGGTCTGGGATTTTGACATACTTACAATCTAGCAAGTTAGCCTATTACAGTTTCATAGATAGTGGCAGAAGAAGTAAGATTCCTGGGTCAGAGGCAAAGGACTTCACTAGTCATGCAAAATGCAGCAACTAGAGCAGTTCCACATGCCTTCCAAGGCCTATGGAGGGGTGGCAGGTAGGAGGTCAACACAGGGTGGACAATGGACAGATGGAAGCTTGTCCATTTGGGTAATTGCATTGCCTGGGAAGAACACTGAATTTGGGAGGTTTTACTACTTTTGAAGGGAAAGAAAGCTTGCTCGTTTAATAATCCATCCTTCAGCCTGACATGGTTTCAACCAAACTCAAATTTTCATTTGAGTATGCAACTTTGTTGATCACTTCAAGTAATGTAACCAAAAGAGGACTGGACCAAATCCATTTAATTTTTCTCATACAGTATTTAATTAAAGACCATATTAATATAAGTAGCATCATGAGACCAACCTGCAGCATTGACCTCCAGCACTCCCCAGTGTCCCAGATTCAGTCAACTATGAATAAGTCCCGGGGGGAACCAGTAGGTCACTTTTCAGAAAGGAAAAAAGTCTAAGGCAAGGCTATAATTCATTACAACTTTGTTTAATCTTCTTTGATTCATGGGCTAAGAAAAGATCATTCAGACTTTTCTGTCAAGTACAACTTCATTTTCAAATTCAATTGAATGTCTGCATAAGTGTTTTCAGGATTATTACTTAAAAATCGCTGAGATAAAATGTTGAATATATTTGTATTACTAACATAAGTCAAATTTAGACATCTGTATGTCTGATGTAATTTATTAGTTTATAGGGCACAAAACAAAATAATGCTGCCTCTGATAATGTATGACAATAAATAAAAAGAGTGACTAAAGTTATAATTTTAAAATTTAGAAGTATGATGAGGACAGTATTCTTTGGTAAACCTATGTGTATGTACCTGACTCTGGTGTTTGTATTTGGCTGATAATTCAATGTGAAAAAATATGTAGAGAGCATAAATAATCACTTTAATTTTATTAAATAACACAACTGTCTTTATCACTCTAATGACAAAAGATATGTAATGATACCAATTAATTAATCTAGAATTTAATATATATTTAAACCTTTTAAAAGATGAGCTAATGTGAGAACTGGAATTTCTTTCTCGTTAAGATCAATTGCTGGAATATTACTGTGTTCCTTTGGAGGTGTCATATTTCCTTGCTTTTTCATGTTTTCCGTGTCTTTATATTGATCTCTGCACAACTGGTGTGACAGTTGTTTCTTCCCGTTTTTGAATTTACTTTTGTTGGCAGGGGGGTCCTTTTTACTGCGGATGCATCTGTGGTGTTGGTTGGGTAAAACCCTTTGGCTTTGCTTCTGGGTACATGGAACAGTGAAGCTTCCAGTGATTTCTCTGGCCATAAACAACGTTAGTGGTATCTGTGGTTTCCTCATGGTGTTAGGGTATGGTTATTAGTGGAGGCTGTGGTGATGTTGTACTGGGGACTGGAATGCCCAATGGGCCCATCTTCAGGCTTCAGTGGTAGTGATGGTGGGTTAAATGTGTCTATCCTTGTGTCCCAGGGAGGCATACACTGGCACCTGTGTTGGTGGTTTGTTGGAATTAATATTTTATAATATAGTTAGAGTCACTAGATTTATCTACATTTAAAAATTACGCACATATAATCTGAAAGAGAACAAGTACCTTTTTATCTGCAGGTTTTTTTCAGTATGTCATGAAAAATACAATAGTCTCCCCCAAATTTCAGTTACATTCTAAAATAATCTGTTAACGAATACTGTCTTAGGAAGTTTTAAAAGCCAATTTCAGGATTTATTCTCTCTGCCTTTTTCTAAAATAACTGTCACTCACGAACAATGCGTTATCTGAACGGGAATATGAAAGGGCAAAGAGATTAATATTCCACCTCTCCACCATACAATCTGAAATCGGAACATTCCAATAAGGCCAGACTATGTTGTGGCAAGGCTCATACTTCCTCCTTAACTGAAATTTTATAAGAGAGCAATAAAAGTTGCATCCCATTTTATGGGATTTTGAATAATTTTATTAACAATCTGATATAGCTATTGTATAGTTTTATCGACAATATGTATAATGTTAATAATATTGATTTTTTTTCACTGAACTTTTTATCTGATAATTTGAAATATGTGAGAAACTTATATACAATAAGATGATTAAATACCATTATGCTAAATATGGTGGGTAGGGAAATCAAGTAATTTATTAGTTTGATAAACTTGATCCTCGCTATAATGATTTCTCAAAAGAATTTTTATGTCTTCAGTTGTAACAAATCACAGAATAAAGAAATAATCAGCCCTAACAGTTGCAGATCCTCCAACATATTTGTCAAATGGTTAGTCCTTAATTACATCACATGCTATTATTTTTTTCCTTGGTTTCAGCTCATATACTAGTAGGATAGATAAAATTTTTGCCACATATATATTTCAATAATGTTTTTAATTAAATATACTATTAATAGTAGTGCATTTTCAGATCATAAACGATGTAAAGTGGTTAATTTCATACCCTTATATTTGCATTTAGTTTTAAATTACAGATTAGACATTGTGAATTTTTCTTAAGTTCAAAATGATAACCCATATAAGATAGGATTGATGTCATTTTTGTATACCCTCTGGCGTTTCTTTATTACAATGTCTGTAATACAAAATATGTGTCTCTGTGTCTTTCTCTTCACTAGCTGAATTTTATTTTAAATATTTTCTCTGAAATTGCTGCTACTTTTGAGTTTAACATTCCACTGACAAATGATCTAAATATAAAAATGCATATACCCGCCTACATTAGAAAGAAATTTTCTCCTATAGACTCTTAGCATAGGAATCCAAATGAAAATACAACAAAAGTTAGTTTCCTAAAAATTCTAGTAACCTAAGAGATAAATTTATAACTTGGCAGGGAGCTCAAAATGGGCAATATACCTTTTGTTCCGAAATGAGATCTCTAACTGCATTGCCAAGTTTTGAGTCAGATAGCTATATTTTTATGATTTTCACAGTACTATATGCATTTTCTATAGATCTTTCTTTTTGCTTCATGCACCGTAAGAATTCATAGTGCTTTTGGCTCTGATTACTTATCTTCTTTTTCACACTCAAGCTATAAAATGTTTAAGAGTAGTAGGAAATATTTTATCTCTCACATAATAGGGAGAACAATATGGTAACCTTCATTTGTTCCCTGCCAAATTATTCCTCCACTCAGCCACAGATCTGCACCACTAGTGCAGGAATAGCTCACCCAACTGCACTCACTTAAATCTTCCCCTAGTAGACATCATTGCCTCCTGGTTTTACACCTACATCACTGGTTATTTTCCCTCAGTATCCTTTTCCAATCACTTTTATAAAGCACTGTTTCAGGTCATTACTTTAATTGGTTTGGTTACTATTTTTATGCATTCTTTTCTTTTTTATTTTTATTTTTTGGAGACGGAGTCTCACTCTGTCACCCAGGCTGGAGTGCAATGGTGCGATCTTGGCTAACTGCAACCTCTGCCTCCCAGGTTCAAGCGATTCTCCTTCCTCAGCCTCCCAAGTAGCTGGGACTACAGGTGTGTGCCACCACGCCCTGCTAATTTTTTGTATTTTATTTATTTATTTTTTTTACTGGAGATGGTGTTTCACCATGTTGGTCAGGCTGGTCTCAAACCCCTGACCTCAGGTGATCCACCCACAATGGCCTCCCAAGTGCTGGGATTGCAGGTGTAAGCCACCATGCCCGGTCAATAATTAATTTTTCTATGTATCCTTTGGTCCCTAAGTAAATCTTATTCATTTATTTTTTACATCCATCCAGCAATAATTCATTCATTATTATTTTATTTATTCACACTTTTTGTTAGTCAGTGGTAATGGAAATTAGTGGATTAAAAAATCTAAGAGTATATCAAACATACCAAGAGTGAAAAAAAGAGTGATTTTATGGCATTTGTAGTTTCTATTAGTTTAGTATCATTTTTATGATGAAAATCAGAAATGAAAACAAGAACATTGTAGGAGTTTTTATAAATTTCAGAGAGTTGGGTTAGAAAATGAATTAGTCTGAGTTTAGAAAACATAAACAAATGCATAATTATTTACAATTGAATCAAAAACATAGTGAAGAATATTTCCCAAAGTAAATTCATCATTTAAAAAAATGACCAAGTGATATTATGGAAGATGGTGGAGTAGGAGGATCAGGAATGAGTTTCTTCACTGAAATAACTGAAGAGCTGACAAGAAATGTCAGATTTGGCTATTTCAGAACTCTGGAATCTAGGCCAACACTTTCAGTGTCCAGAGAAGTGCTTGATTTAAAAAAAAAAAAAAGACGCAGATAAATTTCACCAAATATTGACAATTCACATAACATATACAGTGCCCTTCTTTGGCCCCATAGAGGCTGGCTATTGTTTCAACCTCATCATTTTGAAGCAGCTTCTTGGGCAGAGTTCATTGAAATAATTTAAAGAGACAGAATACTTTTTATTTCTTCTACATTCAAGCACTTGAGGACATTCCAGTCATGTCACAGGCTGACTGTAGAGAAAATGGAACATATGACAAGGAATGTAATCCTTGGAAAAGAAGTTTGGAAAAATCACTAAACAAATGGATGACTGTGGCCCTCAACAAGCAACAACAATACCTGGAGAGAAGAGAGAATTTTATTTACAGAGTTATCACATTACAACAGTACAAATGTATAGCTCTCAGCAAATATTATAAAGAATACAGAGAAATACAAAAGTATGTATCATTCACATTTCAAAAGAAATCAATGGAAACTATCTCTGATGAAGTGCAGAAACTGGACTTACTAGAAAAGACTAACTGCTTTCAGTATGCTGAAAACACTAACGAATAAAAAAGACAATCAAGAGAATGAGGTCTAGGAACACATAAAGATTATTAATCAGATTACAAATTATAGGAAGAACCAAATAGAAATTCTGGTGCTGAAAATTCAAATATTAAAATAAAAATTCACTGGAGAGATGCAACAGTAGATTTGTGCAGCCAGAATAAATAATTAGGGTACTTGAAGAGAGGTCTATTGAAATTAACCAGTCTGAAGAATAGAAGGAAAAAAATGGACAAAAATGAACAGAGGCTAAGGGAATTATGGAATATCATATAGCATACCAACATACTCCTTAATGGTAGTTTCCAAAAAAAGAAAGGAAGAAAAATAGTCAAAAATTGTTTTAAAAATGGCAAAATGTCCTAAATTTAATAAAACATATGCAACTACACATCCAAGAATTTCTATAAATTCTAAGCAGATGAAGTCAGAGATCCACACCAAAAATAATCATAAACAATCTGTTAAAAGCTAGACAAAATAATATTGAAAGTAGTAAAAAAGAAGTGACTCATAGGGTACAAAGAATCCTCAGAAAGATTAGTAGACAATTTCTCACTAAACAAACAAATATATTGTCATTCAAGAATTAAATATCCATGAGTGAACTCCCATTCACAATTGCTTCAAAGAGAATAAAATACCTAGGAATCCAACTTACAAGGGACGTGAAGGACCTCTTCAAGGAGAACTACAAACCACTGCTCAAGGAAATAAAAGAGGATACAAACAAATGGAAGAACATTCCATGCTCATGGGTAGGAAGAATCAATATCGTGAAAATGGTCGTACTGCCCAAGGTGATTTACAGATTCAATTCCATCCCCATCAAGCTACCAATGACTTTCTTCACAGAACTGGAGAAAACTACTTTAAAGTTCATATGGAACCGAAAAAGAGCCCACATTGCCAAGTCAATCCTAAGCCAAAAGAAGAAAGCTGGAGGCATCACACTACCTGACTTCAAACTATACTACAAGGCTACAGTAACCAAAACAGCATGGTACTGGTACCAAAACAGAGATATAGATCAATGGAACAGAACAGAGCCCTCAGAAATAACGCCACATATCTACAACTATCTGATCTTTGACAAATCTGAGAAAAACAAGCAATGGGGAAAGGATTCCCTATTTAATAAATGGTGCTGGGAAAACTGGCTAGCCATATGGAGAAAGCTGAAACTGAATCCCTTCCTTACACCTTATACAAAAATCAATTCAAGATGGATTAAAGACTTAAACGTTAGACCTAAAACCATAAAAACCTTAGAAGAAAACCTAGGCATTACCATTCAGGACATAGGCATGGGCAAGGACTTCATGTCTAAAACACCAAAAGCAATGACAACAAAAGCCAAAATTGACAAATGGGATCTAATTAAACTAAAGAGTTTCTGCACAGCAAAAGAAACTACCATCCAGAGTGAACAGGCAACCTACAAAATAGGAGAAAATTTTTGCAACCTACTCATCTGACAAAGGGCTAATATCCAGAATCTACAATGAACTCCAACAAATTTACAAGAAAAAAACAAACAACCCCATCAAAAAGTGGATGAAGGACATGAACAGACACTTCTCAAAAGAAGACATTTATGCAGCCAAAAAACACATGAAAAATGCTCACCATCACTGGCCATCAGAGAAATGCAAATCAAAACCACAATGAGATACCATCTCACACCAGTTAGAATGGCAATCATTAAAAAGTCAGGAAACAACAGGTGCTGGAGAGGATGTGGAGAAATAGGAACAGTTTTACACTGTTGGTGGGACTGTAAACTAGTTCAACCATTGTGGAAGTCAGTGTGGCGATTCCTCAGGTATCTAGAACTAGAAATACCATTTGACCCAGCCGTCCCATTACTGGGTATATACCCAAAGGACTATAAATCATGCTGCTATAAAGACACATGCACACCTATGTTTATTGCGGCATTATTCACAATAGCAAAGACTTGGAACCAATCCAAATGTCTAACAATGATAGACTGGATTAAGAAAATGTGGCACATATACACCATGGAATACTATGCAGCCATCAAAAATGATGAGTTCATGTCCTTTGTAGGGACATGGATGAAATTGGAAATCATCATTCTCAGTAAACTATCGCAAGAACAAAAAAACCAAACACCGCATATTCTCACTCATAGGTGGGAATTGAACAATGAGAACACATGGACACAGGAAGGGGAACATCACACTCTGGGGACTGTTGTGGGGTGGTGGGAGGGGGGAGGGATAGCATTGGGAGATATACCTAATGCTAGATGACGAGTTAGTGGGTGCAGCACACCAGCATGGCACATGTATACATATGTAACTAACCTGCACATTGCACACATGTACCCTAAAACCTAAAGCATAATAATAATAAATAAATAAAAAATTTAAAAAATAAAAAAAAGAAATATCCAGCAAAACTATTCTTCAAAGATAAAAGAGAAAGTAAAACATCCAAGACCAACAAAAGCTAAAGGAACAAGTTCCTAATACACCTGACCTATAATAAATGCTAAAAAGAGTCTTCAGGTGGAAAATCAATGAACAGTAGTAGATAATTCAAATCCATAACAAAAAAAATCTGATAAATCTATAAAAACTAGTGTGATTATTTTTTTTGGTATCTCCTGTTTTTGTTTTAATTATTACAAAAAATATTATAGAAAATATATTAAACAAACAATATTAAATAAAACAATAGTAACTCCTGTTTTGGTATTAATTATCACAAATATTATACAAAATATATTAAACAAATATAATAATATTAAACAAAACAATAATATTAAACAGTTGATTAATCAGGTAAATATGTGGGTATAGAACATGACTAGAGTCTATACTCTCTGGGTTTATATCTTTTCCCTTTGATTTATATGTCTATCATTGATCTAATGCCACACATTCTTCATTTTAGAAAGTAAATGTTGAACTTGGATAATGCAAATCTCTCAAATTTATTTTTCAAAATTGTTTCAGATATTCTAACACCTTTATATTTATGTATAAATTTTAGATTCAGCCTGTCAATTTTGACAAAAATTGCTTACTGGAATTTTTATTGTAAGTACATTAAATAAGTTAATTTTTGGAGAATGTACACGTTATATCACTTATATTTAGGTCCGTTTTTATCTCTGTGACACTTTTTTTTGAGACAGCATCTTGTTAAGTTGCCCAGAATGCTGAACTCAAACTCCTGAGCTCAAGGGATCCTCTCACCTCATCTTCCCAAGCAGCTGGGACTACAGGAATGCCCCACTGCAGCCAGCTCTACTTTGCGGTTGAAATTTAAATATGTGGCATGTATTCCTTTAAATTTATGTTAAGTAATTTTATATTTTTATGTGATTTTAAGGGTAAAAATTTTAAACTTTAAGTTACAATTGTTCATTTCCAGAAAACAAAAGTACAATTTATTTTTGTATATTGACCTATATTCTATGACCCTTTCAAATTCACTTACTTTTTGAAAATTGCATAATATTATCTGCTAAACTGATCACATTGTCTTTAAGTGAAGTCAGTTTTATTTCTTTCTTTCCAATCTGTTTCTTTGATATATTTTCTGGCCCTATTGCACTGAATAATACCACTGTAAGGCACCGAATAGAAGTAATGAGAGTGAACATTCTTGATTTTTCGTAATTTTCATGGAAATCAGTCTTTCACTATACAAATATAAGTTAACTCTAGATTTTTTTATAAATGCTTCTTATCAAAATGAAGAAGTTCTATACCATTCTTGGGTTGCAACAATTTCTAACATAGATGGTTGTTGAAATTTCCAAAATGCTGTGTCTACATCTACTCAGATGATTTCATGTTATTCTTCAAAATATAAATATTGTCCTTTATAATGATTAATCTCCAAATATTCACCAACCTTACATACAGTAGGATAGAGCCACTTGGTCATGATATATCAGCTACTATATCTATTGCTAGAATTTTTTCTGATATTGGGCTAGAAAATTTTGAGTTTATGTAATGAATGTGATACTTTTTTTACTTTTATATTTTTATAATGTGTTTGGTTTTAATAGCACTGGTTTTACAAAATCAGTTGTGTGACATCTCATCTTCATTTTTAGAAGAGTATTATGTAATTTCTATTATTTCTTCATTAAATATTTGGTAGAATTCATTAGGAAAGGCATCTTTGTCTTGATTGTTCTTTGTGAGAATGTAATAAAGACTCATTTTCTGTAGTAGATTTAGAGCTAATTAGGCGATTATTTTTGTAAGTGAGGTTTGGTGGTTTGTGTCTCACAAGAAATATGTCCATTTCAACTCAGCTGTTTAATGGGTTGACATTCCAATGTTAGTAATACATGTAATGTGTGCTTTCTTATGTTTTTTGAAAAAATCAGCCCAAAGGTTTACAATTTTATTAATCTTAAACAAAACCCTACCATTGCTATATTTTCTCTATCCTTTCTTCATTTTCTAATTCATTGACTTCTGATTTTATATTTATTTTCTTTCTCCTTACATCAATTTATTATTTTTAATGTGGAACCTTACATCATTAATTGAAGACTTTTCTTCCCTTATAACATGAACATATAATGATACATATATTTTTAGCATTGTTTTAGTGATACCACACAAATTTTCACTAGGATGTTTCCATTTTTCCATTAAAATAGTTTATAAATTTCTTTATAACTTTCTATTTAACCTATCAGTTATTTGAAAGTATGTTCTTATATTTCCAAATATTTGGCAATTTTCCTGTATCTTTCTGTTATTAACTTCTACTTTAATTTTGTCATGGTCTAAGAATATATTTTGTATGTTTTTATTTGGTGAAATAATACATCATTGACTGATTTCAATTATTTAAGTTTGTTTTATTTTGTTTTGTTTTATGTTTATTAGCTCTTCTCATATAAGCCTAAACATATGAACATAAATGATACAATTTAAAAGATTAAAAATATCCTACAGATCTAAATAAGGTGATTTTGCCTTCTGCTTACATATGTTAAGTTTTGAAAACTCACACAAATAATAGCTCCCTGATATATACTTAGATTCCTTGTCACTCCCTGCTGTGTTTGTATAAATCTTCTTTCAGCTTAGAGATGTTCCATAGCAGTATATAATATGCTCTGTGAGAAACAACCTGGTGATGTATGATATGCGTGGGTGACTCTCCTAAGAAGTATAATAGGCCTGTTGAAGCCAAATTCCTCTTTGAGGGAAGACTATATGATTAACTGGTGTATACAGTGGTGGTATAGTTGTTATTGAGTTATCTCTTTCCAGAACATTGTATGTGTGATTATCATAGAAAATGACCTAAGAGGCTCATGGTTACCCAAGCAATTGTCCTTTTATTCACACATCTTGAAAAGCTAAGTCCAAAACATAATAAACATAACATAATCAACATTCTCTTCCTTTTATTTGCTCTCTTTTTTTCTCTTCCTCTCTTTGTTCTATGTTCTCCTCTCTTATTTTAGGCAAGACTCACAAAATTAATGATCGTTACATGAAAAGAATGAAAGGTTTGAGTTACTTCTTTATAATGAGATATACATTTGGAATCATAGTAATTTAATTAAGATTTCTAGTATAAAATTAATGCAAATTTAATATAAAGATTACATTTAGGAAACATAACATGTGCCCAGAACATTGTACTTGGTATACAGCATTTAATGTGTCACTCTTGGTTTTCTTCTACAATAGACACAAAGAATGTTTTCTTATTTATCTGTTGGTATGCTCTGGAATCATTACACTTCTTAGAAACGGTCAACAAAAGTCATACCATGATGAGATCTGGATGTAAATCAAGATCTGTTTTTAAGACTCACAAAATTAATAAACTTTTTATGAAAAGAGTAAAAAGTTTGAGTTACTTCTTTATAATGAGATATACGTTTGGAAGCATAGTAGTTGAATTAAATTTCTAATATAAAAAAGAATGTAATGAAGCACAGTGTCCACGATAAAAAATAAAACATGCATAATAATAAATGGAACTCAGAAGAACATATATACACTCATTTTTAAATTTATCTAGTCTTAAAAAATAGATAATCAGAAGACAGTAAAATATTTTAAGCAAAGAGTAATTTGGTTAGATTTATAATCTGAAATATAATAACAAAAATAATGTAGTAACCACAATAACCACTTAATTCTGACAGTGGTGGGTGATGGTTAGGAATGAACAGAATATTATGAAGGGACTGTCAATAGGCCATTTCATTGAGTCAATATAAAAGATACAGAGAAATTTAACCAAAACAGTTGAGAGAATGAATAAGAGGAAACAAATTTGTGAAATATGAGGGCAATATAATAGAGACAACTTTGCCAAATAGATGAATAGATGGAATCTTGAGGACATTACGCTAAGTGAAATAAGCCAATCACAAAAAGACAAATATCTATGATTTCACTTACATGTGTCTCCTAGTGTAGTCAAATTCATAGAGACAGAAAAGTAGAATGGTGGTTGCCAGAGATTAAGGGACAGTGGAATATGGAGTTAGTGTTCAATGGGTATAGTTTCAGTTTTGCAAGGCGAAAAGAGTTCCGGAGATGAATGATGGGGATGGTTACACAACTATATGAATGTACTTAATACTACTGAGCTGTACATTTAAAAGCAGTTATGTGTATTTTACCACAATAAAAATATTTTATTAAAAAGAAAACATTAGAATATATTAGAAATACTTTATATAAAACAGTATGTCTGTGGCCGGGAGCGGTGACTCACGCCTGTAATCCCAGCACTTTGGGAGGCTGAGGCGGGTGGATCAAAAGTTCAGGAGTTCCAGACCAACCTGGCCAATATGGTGAAACCCCGTCTTTACTAAAAATACAAAAAAAAAAAAAAATTAGCCGGGCATGGTGGTGCATGCCTGTAATCCCAGCTACTCAGGAAGCTGAGGCAGGAGAATCGCTTGAACCCTGAAGGCGGAGGTTGCAGTGAGCTGAGATCGAGCCACCGCACTCCAGCCTTGGCAACACAGTGAGACTCCATCTCAAAAAAAAAAAAAAAAAAACAACAACAAAAAACAAAAACAGTATGTCTAAAAATTAAAAAAAAAAAACTGTTAAATCAATCAACAAATATATATTGAATGCCAAGTGGTGTAGTCCAAAGAACAGAAGTACATTTTTTCCCCAAGACAATACATAAGAATGTTATGACACAAAGAGAGATAAAGAGAGGAAGATGGAAAAGGTATTTCCTCATAGATGATTTGATCTCCTTGAAATACAAGATGAAATTATTTCTTAGGCTTAGGACAGGAGAGATGTAGTTGTCAAAATAGTTGATAATTATGTACAACAATGAGAAAGGAACTTGGGCATAGAAAAGTTTATAAATCAAATGTGACTACTTATAAAATTTAATACATTTTATAAATATAATTATGGAGTGAACAGACCATAATGTTAAAGCCATCAATAAGCAAACTGCATTATATCTCTTTTAGGGGACTAAAAAAAAAAAAGATTTAAAATGAGCGATTCTTGGGCTCTGTCTAGAAAAGACTTATTAGAAGATATAAATTTAAAAGGTTTCATGATACTTTCCATTTGTGAAAAGCAGAAAGCAAAGAAAAATTGTTACAGAAAAGAACAATATGCGAGAGGTAAATGGAGCCCTAAAATGTTACTGGAACACAGAATGAGTTATGCGACCCTAATATTTCAGAGTCAGAAACTGGAGAAAACTATAAACAGGGAAAGAAGCAGACTCTTCCAGCGTCACTTGCTGATAGCAGCAGGGTAAGTAAACTCGTATCAGCTGGGCAGAGCATTTTAACACAGAATTTAACAAGTTCTGCCAATATATTTGTCTCATCTGTCACTCAGGTATCAGGAAAGAAAAGGATGATTGAGCTTGAGGGCTTTGGTTTTTAAATGGGTAAAATGCGGTAAAAACAAATCAGGGATGAATGTTATGGGGACTGTCATGGTTAATTTAACATGTCAACTTGTTTGGGCCATAGTACACAGTATTAGTCAAACACCAGTCTAGATATTGCTGTGAAGGTAATTTTTACGACGTAATTAACATGTAAATCAGTAGACTTTGAGTATAGCCTAGCTGATTACTCACCACAATGTGGGTGGACCCCATCCAATCAATTGAAGGCATAAGAGAAAGGACTGAAGTCCCTTGAAGAAGAAGGAATATGCTTCCACATAGCCTTCAAACTAGAGAATGTAACAATAACTTTTCCCTTGGTCTCTAGCTTGCCAGCATCCAAATTCTTTAAAATAAATATCTCTCTCTCTCTGTGTTTGTGTAAATATAAATATATTAAATAAGTCAATATGTATGTGTGTATATATAGGCATAAATGTGTATATATAAACACATCCTATTGGCTATTTCTTTAATGCAGAAGCCCAGAGTAATAACCCAAATGATGATGTAAAATTCTAATATAAAATGAAGAGATTAAATTTTGAGTCAGTGAGAAAGATAAACGCTAGGCCTAATAATGAAATGTCATTAATTAACTTACGTAAAGCAATATTTGCCAATACTTCTCTCATGAGATATTGTTTAAACAAATAGACAAAAGACAATAAAAAAGAAAAAAGAGCAACAGTATCTAGTAAATTGAAAAAATGTTGCATTGAATAGCCTTCACATCAGATTTATAATATTTATATTATTTGATTCACATCAAATAATGTGTCAGAAATCTTCCAGTAAAGGCAATTGTTTAGCTTTATTTAACCCTTTCAGTAAACACTATTGTTTGGACATTATTTATCCTAGGGTTTCACAAGTTCATTTGATATCAAATCCTGAATGGAGTGTATGTTTTGTAAATGCTTATATGAAGTTTTGAATAGGACTAAGAAGAAAAGAAGAGCGTATTAGCCTGTGCTAACAGAATTCCACAGACACGGTGGCTTAAAAATCAAAGTACTGACAGAGTTGTTTTCTTCAAAATCCTCTCTCCCTGGGTTGCAGACCACACTGCTTTTTCTTTGTGCACATGCATTGCTGGTGTCTCTTCCTATTCTTAAGGACACTTGTTCTGTTGAATTAGAATCTCGCCCTTATGACCACATTTAACCTTAATTACATACTTAAAAGCCGTATCTCCAAATATAGTCATGTTATGGGTAAAGAGTTAAACCTATAAATTTGAAGGGACAAAATTCAGTCCATAACAGTGATTTCTTTTCCCTCTAATGTGGTTGCTTATATTGGTACGACTGATGGATTTTATCTGGCCAGCTTGTAAGCATGATACCTTTTTTTCATCTAATTAAACTGACATGCTGAAACATTATACCAATCCTTGAGAAATATGAAATGCCAATTTAACCATCAATAAATACAATATGTTCCAAGAAAGTTAAATGCTTGCTTACACATCACAGTGCAATCTCTTAATCTATCACTTTTCTGAGTGTTATTTTTCACTTTCTGTACTTATAATGGACCAGTTAAAATATGTTTTGCACTTCATAAAGTAATACGACATTTCGATTGTGGTTTCTTTTTTCCTTTTTGTTTGTTTGTTCATTTGGTTTTGTTTTTGTTTTAGAAAACTCACACCAGAGGCCAGCATTCCCAGGGATCCCAGGATGGCATGGATTCCTGAAGGACCCAAGAGTTTCTCTCCTCTACTGGAGAACGTGTCCAAATTGTAGCCCATTCCAGAAATTGATTACATTTTTATGAGAAGTTTCTGTGAGGTTACATCTAATGTCAGCAGAGCAAGCTGAGGGCCCAGGAGTTCATATTATCTTCAGGATCTTTAGCATGGCCAGGTGAATTCAATTTTTCAGAAACAGAATTTAAAGGATTATGCAAAGGATGCAATTCCATTGCATCATAAGCCCCAGAGGCTTATCTCTGTTATACAAGAGATTTAAAGATTTAAACAATTATGTTCACTTACTGATTCCAGCAATTATTAAAACAGAACTTTTTCCAAAGTGGTTCCAGGATGAGCATTATCAGCATCACCTGGGAACTTGTTAGAGATGCAAATTCTTGGAACTTACCACCAGTCCTCCTGAATCAGAAACTCTGGGAGTAGGGTTCAGCAATCTGTGTCTTACCAATCTGTCCAGGTAATTCTAATAAATAAGTGTTTCCTAAATGATTCTTCCTCTTATCTGAGTTTCAGTTGGAGTTGTATTTTATAGTGAAAGTAGAAGTGCTCTATGAAAGGAACCCTTTAATTTCTTTTCTTTTTTTTTTTTTCTAATGGAGTATTTCTCAAAATATACTCCAGAGGAAAATCAAAGCAAGCAATTCTGTGAAGCCACGTTAAAAAACATGCACAAAGTTCCTAAAATGCTGCTAAAACAAAAACAAAAACAAAAAAACAAAACAAAACAAAACAAAAAACTCATGCTTTTCTAGTCCAGTATATCTTAAACATATTGGACCTAAGAGCCTTTTTTTCCCCCAACAAGTTACATCCACTAACTTTTTAAAGGTCAAGTGTTTCCTTTGGGGGATCATCTCTACTTCTTCCTTTGTGTGCCATCCCCCTGAGCTAGTCAGTCAAGAGCGAACAAAGAAGTTCACTTGACACCCTAAACCTATCAGACTGTTGTCTTGGTAATTTGCCTCTTGAGCTAAGACAAGAATATAAATTAGTTATAGCTGATTCACTCCTTTACTCACATTGTGTCACAGAATAACCAAAAGTATTATAAAATAAAATATTGTATCACTTTTAAGTTATCAAATAATAAGACTTTCTCTTGAACAGACTAAATTATAGATTATAAGAGCATTTCCTAAGATATTATAGATACCCAGAAACTGTCTCCTGCTCTTCCTGGGATCTGATTGTTAAGCTTCTCTTCTGATTTATAAACACACAATATTATCTCAAGTCATTTCTTTAAAATGCTCTAGTTACCTAGAATTTAGTTTGATTACTTGTATTTAAAATATTAATTGATACAAGAGTAGGGATAATGGATTTAGGTCACAGGCCATCAAAAAATTATGTGACCCTCATTGGGTTATATAGAATTGTTTATTTTCCTAAGATGAAGCCAAAGTTAAGGAACTCTCTTTTTCTTCTTCTGTGATAAGACATTATCAGCACATCATGATGGGAACTCAGCTTGATTCCATGTCTTTACTATTGTGAATAGTGCTGCAATGAACATATAAGTGTGTATGTCTTTTTGGTAGAATGATTTATTTTCCTATGGGTATATACCCAGTAAAGGGATTGAGAAGCCAGAAATAAAGCTGCACACACAGAATACCATCTGATCGTCAACAAAATCAACAAAACAAGCAATGGAGAAAAGACTCCCTATTTAGTAAATGAGGCTGGGATAACTGGCTAGCCACATGTCGAAGAATGAAACTGGACCCCTACTATTCACCATATATAAAAAATAACTCAAGATGGATTAAAGATTTAAATGTAAGACCTAAAACTATAAAAATCCTAGAAGAAAACTTGAGAAATAGTATTCTGGACATTGGCTTTCACAAATAATTTATTACTGACTCCCCCAAAGCAACTGCAACGAAAACAAAAATTGACAATATGGGACCTAATTAAACTAAAGAGTTTCTGCACAGCAAAATAAACTACCAACAGAGTAAGCAGACAACCTACAAAGTGGGAGACAATATTCACAAACTATGCATCAAAGGTCTAATATCCAGAATCTATAAGGAAATTAAATAGTTCAGTAAGAAAAAAAAAATTACTGTCCAAAGGACTTGAAAAGGCACTTCTCAAAAGGAGACATACAGATGGCCAACAAACATGAAAAAATGCTCAACATCATTAATCACTAGAGAAATACAAATCAAAACTGCAATGAGATACCATCTCACACCAGTCAGAATAGCAATTATTAAAACGTCAAAAAACAACAGGTGCTGGTGGGGCTGCAGAATAAAGGGAATGCTTATACACTGCTGGTGGAAATGTAAAGTAGTTCAGCCACTGTGGAAATCAGTTAGGAGATTTTTCAAAGAACTTAGAACTACCATTTGATACGGGTTTGATACCCCAAATATATAAGGAATTTCTACAACTTAATAGAAAAAAAGGCCAAAAAACAAATTGCCTGATTTAAATATGGACAAAATATTTAAATAGACATTTCTCCAAAAAAGATATATGAATGGCCAGTAGGTATATGAAAAATATGCTCAACATAACTGGTCATCGGGAGAATGCAAATCAAAACCACAATGAGGTATCAACTCACATCTATTAGCATGGCCAGATGGCCAGATGGCTGTTATTAAAAAAAAATGAAGTAAGTGTCGGCGAGGATATAGAGAAATTAAAACCCTTATGTGCTATTGGGGAGAGTGTAAAATGGTGCAGCTTTTGTGGAAAACAGTACAAAGGTTCCTCAGAAAGTTAAAAATAGAACTACCATATGATCCAGCAATCCCACTTCTGAATATTTATCCAGAAGAATCGAAGCCAGTGTCATTAAGAAGTATTTGCTCTCCCACATTCATTGCAGCATTATTCACAATATCCAAGAGGTAGAAACAACACAAATATTCATCAATGGGCTGAATGGCTTTGTAAAATGTGGCATCTACATACAATAGAATATTATTTGACTTAAAAAACAAGGAATCCTGTTATATCCTGTATCATTGAAGACCCTTAAGGACATTATGTTAAATGAAATAAGATACTTGTGGAAGAACAAATTCTGCAGGATTCTACTTACTGAGGTATATAAAATCATTCAGCTTAATAAACACACAGAAAGTCGAATGTTGCCACTGGCTGGGAGATGGAGGAGGAAATGTGTAGCTGCTGTTCAATGGATTTAGAGTTTTAGTCACAAAAGGTGAAAAGGTTCTACAGCTCTACTGTACCACATTACTATAAAATTGCTTATAGTTAACAATATGTTACTGTACACTTAAAAATATTTGTTAAAAGGGCAGATCTCAAATGTGTTTTTTATCACCATAACAAAAAGTCTTACTATGACTAGTTAAAATGGTAAGATTGATTATACATTTGTTATTATTTTGCTCCTTTTGTTATTTTTATTTTTTGTGCTGAAAGAATTTGTAATGAGTAGACTTGCAATACAGAAAAATAAAATTGTTAAAGGATGTTCTTCAGAGAAGGAAAACGACAACATAAGGAAAATTAGACCAACCCAAAAAAGACACCAGGAATAGTAAATATGTGAATAAGTATAAAAATAATTTTCTCATTATTTTCCTAAAGATAATAAACAACTTTTATAAAATGATACAAATATATTGGAATTTTTATAACATTTGTGGAAGTAAAATTTCTTAAAACATTGTACATTGTACAAGTACACAAATTAGCATTGCACACATGGCTTGTAATTGTTTTTGCAAAGATCTCTAGTAGTTCGTTCTAATTAGAGTGAACCACTTGGGAGAAATGAGTATGCTTTTCATCATGTAATTTCAGCATTTAATATATATTATTGTCTTAATGTTTGCATTTATTTACTTATAAATTGTCATAAAATTGTGTATATAGTATACAACATGATATTTTAAGTATATATATATACAGTGGAATGGCTAAATCTAGCTAATTAACGTATGTACCATCTCACAGTTACCATTTTTGTGCTAAGAACATTTAACAGGCACTGCTTTTCAATAATACACTATATTGTTAATAACTATGTTACCACATTGTACAATGGATCTCTTGAACTTATTCTTTGTAACTGAAATTTTGTAGCCTTTGACCAACATCTCCTGGGGAGGGGTGGGACGGTGGGGAGGCTCAGGCATGGCGGGCTGCAGGTCCTGAGCCCTGCCCCGTGGGGAGGCAGCTAAAGCCCGGCGAGAAATCAAGCACAGCAGCTGCTGGCCCAGGTGCTAAGCCCTGTACTACCTGGACCAGCCGGGCCGGCCAGACGGCCGCTCCGAGTGCGAGGCCCACTGAGCCCACGCCCACCTGGAACTCGCGCTGGCCCACAAGCGCCGCCTGCAGCCCCGGTTCTCGCCCGCGCCTCTCCCTCCATACCTCCCTGCAAGCTGAGGGAGCCGGCTCTGGCCTTGGCCAGCCCAGAAAGGGGTTCCCACCGTGCAGCGGCGGGCTGGAGGGCTCCTCAGGCGTGGCCAAAGTGGGCGCCAAGGCCGATGAGGCGCCGAGAGCAAGCAAGGGCTGCAAGGGCTGCCAGCACGTTGTCACCTCTCAGTACTGTCTACTTTTTCCAGAAGTGTAAGACTTTAAGAAGTAGTGGAAACTTGAAAGTAAGAAACTAATTCCATTTTAGACCATTATTTCAAAAACTGCAAATTTTTTTTTCCCATTTCTGGTAGGGTCAATCCTTTATAACTAGTGTTTTGTAATATTACTGTAAAATATTGAGAAAAGTTAAAAATGTAAAGTGTAAAAACCTATCCTTTTAATATGAGCAAGAAGTTGGGGAATGATTCAACATACTGAAATCAGGTGCTAAAGTATCTATATTCACATATAAATTAAAATAATGATGACAGAATTTAATTTTCTTTTGTGCATCTTCTTTGAAACTGTAATAAAATACATCTGTAATCTGTATATTGGAGTTATATCCTGGGCCAGTGGTGTTGAAGTTAAATTTTTGTTGGATTGCTGTGCAAACACCTCTAGGAATTTGAAATTTCTAATTAGAGACTTGCTTAACTACTAGGAATTTTGGAATAGCCACCCACCTGCCAGGTTTACTAGCTGATGAACACCATGAACACTTGAAGTGTTTGTAGTTCTCTTTACTAAAAAATGACTCTCTGTGTAGTAATTAAGATGCTTATGGCATCTTCAGCAGCAAAACTAGACCATGCATCAGCAGTTATATTTTAATCATTTCTTTTTGTTCTTATTTGTGCTAACTCTTATAATAAATTTTTGTAAAAATTGGGCCCAAAGCATGTGTACATTAGAAGTCAATTAACTCATTTATAGCACAGAGATAGTATTTTAAAGTTGTAGGTTCAGAAAATTGTTATTTGAATAGCTGAGATATGATTATCGGAGGCGTCTTTGGCAAATTTTATTATCCCCAGTAGGTACCCATTCAACACACATTACTATTCCAACTTCAAAGAGTTTGCAGTCAGTTTAGTTAGTAAGATGTACATTTTAAGAGTAACTAAAATGTAATGTAGTAAGAGTTTTTGAAACAGCCCACACAGGGAGCTCTGAGAGCACAAGGACACACAGTACCTGCAGCCTCAGGAAAGGTTTAGAAAACAATAGTAATTAAGCTGCCTATTTACTAGGCAAATAATTGGAAAAGAGTAGCAAGAGTGATATTGTGGTGATGGAATAGTTAAGTGTTTTGATTATGGTAGCTATTATATAAATATATAGGAGATAACATTGTATAGAATACACTCAAAACACACACATTTGAGTGCATATACATATGGTAGAAGCTGAATAAATTATGGGATTATACTGATTTTAATGTCTTTGTTTTGATATCAGACTAGAGTTATGAAAGATGTTATTATTGAGGGAAACTAAGTGACAGATAGCTGGGACTTTTCTGTATTTTTTAATAATTTTCTGTGAGCCTATAATTATTGCAAATTTATTTTTTTAAATGAAAAAGGAGAATTTGAGAAATAAAATTATACACTAAGACTAACATTTGGAATGATACAGATATTTTAAATAGATTTATAATTTTTAAATAGATGAGACTAGAAAGAGAAGAGATTTGACTTAAAAATGTGGTTTGTGGCCAGGTTCCATAAGGCATTCTACTCAATGCTAACAAATTTGGATTTTCGGCTGAAATCATAAGATATTAGTCTGTCTTAGAAACAGAAGCAAATAATCAGGTATAAACCCCTCCGAAATATATTCAATTAACGATATCAGAATCTCTGCTGTCTTTTTGCAATGAAGGCGCTCTCAGGAGATTTGAGGTGTCCTTTATAGAATTATTTTTGTTTATAAATGAATGAACATAATGCACTTAATTCAATGCTAACAAAAAGAAAGTTTTTCTGGGCTTTTCTTAAACATCAATTTTGTCTTTGGTAAATGGCATTTACATGGGTATTGTACTGTATTGCATTTTACTGTATTTTTTAGAGACAGGGTCTCACTCTTGTCACTCATGTTCCAGTGCAGTAGCATGATCATACCTCACTGTAGCCTGAAATTCTTGGGCTTAAGCCATCCTCCTGCCACATCCTCCAGAGTAGCTGGGACTACAGATGCAAGCCACCCCACTGGCTGTATAATCATTTTTAATGTTTTGAATTAAACACTGGAAGTGTAATACAGTAATTTCCAAATTACTTGTAAGAAAATCTATTACAATTCTTCGTAAAATATTTTGAAAAAATACAGTACAATGGAATTCTATCATTTACATATTTATGAGCTGTATTTGTCCATTTTCAAACTGCTGATAACGACATATCCGATACTGGGCAATTTACAAAAGAAAGAGTTTTACTGGACTTACAGTTCCACATGGCTGGGGAGACCTCACAATCATGGTGGAAGGCAAGAAGGAGCACATCGCATCTTATATGGATGGCAGCAGGCAAAGAGAGAGCTTGTGGAGAAGAACTCCCATTTTATTTTATTTTATTTTTATTTATTTATTTTTTCTTTTTTGTATTTTTAGTAGAGACGGGTTTTCACCGTGTTAGCCACGATGGTCTCCATCGCCTGGCCTCGTGATCCACCCACCTCGGCGTCCCAAAATGCTGGGATTACAGGCGTGAGCCACCGCGCCCCGCCCCCTGAACTCCCATTTTAAAAACCAAAGCCCGGTGCGGTCTGGGAGGCTGAGGTGGGCGGATCACCTGAGGTCGGGGGTTAGAGATCTGACCAACATGGAGAAACCCCGTTTCTACTAAAAATACAAAATTAGCCGGGCGTGGTGGCGCACGCTGTAATCTCAGCTACCCAGGAGGCTGAAGCAGGAGAATCGCTTGAACCCAGGAAGTGGGGGTTACACTGAGCTGTGATCGCGCCATTGCACTCCAGCCTAGGCAACAAGAGTGAAACTCCGTCAAAAAAAAAACAAGCAAACAAACAAACAAAAACAAAAAACATAAGATCTCGTGAGACCCATTCACTATCACGAGAGCAGCACAGGAAAGACCCACCCCCATCATTCAATCATCTCCCACAACACGTGGGAATTATGGGAGCTACAAGGTGAGATTCGGGTGGGAACACAGAGCCAAACCATATCATGAGCTGCCTTTAAAACCTGATGCTTGAGTAAGTGTCATTTAAAATCTCTGTTATTCATGGATGATTTGGTAGCAGAGAACAGGCGGGTAGCAGTTTTTTTAGAGTTACCAAAGATATACTCTATGACAGTCAGATCAAACAAGGCTTAGACCAGTTCAAATCCAATAAACACTTATTCAGTCTGACATAGTCCACAATGTGTTTCACATGTATTATTTATCTTAACTCCGACAACAAACATACCATTTAAATGTGTTCAAGTTATAATAGACATACTTTTGAAATCGAGTGGATTAAATCCTAAAGGCAAGCAGGAGGGCATCTGAATTATCTTCTTCTCAATCACTTTATTTATGCTCGCTCCCCACAAGCACACACATACACACACACACACATACACACACACACACACACACACATTTGCCACTCGAATTTCGACAGTTATCTTAAAAGCAGAGTGTCTGGTCCCTTGTATATTGCCTTTTCTTTTGTTCTTTGTAACTTTCCTCATTGACCCTGAAATCTTACTATGCGTAAGTTTTACTAAATAAGATGTCATACAGAAAACTATAAACATTTTACTTCATCTGTATTTAGGTGATTTTGAATATTAATTTTTGATGTTCTAAATTCAATATTAATTTTTGATGTAAAATGCTTACCTCACAGATTGACTTTATCAACTAGCCTAGCATTAAATGCATTTCACTTCCATTGTATCTCAAGGTATATAATTGACTTCTGGGGTAAGTAATACAGCTGACAAAATAAAATCTTATATTTTTAAAATTTTTATTTATTTTTACAATGTTCACAGGCATGGAAAACATATGTTTAAGACTCACTTAAATACAACAATTACCCTTGTCTGGAATTTTGCTAGCTTACACATTTCCTTAATGTAATGAAATAATTGATTTGTCATTTTGGGTTTAAAGATTTTTTTATGGACAGATGAAAAGGCTACTTCTTGTCAGTTAGAACCTATCTAAACATGCCGCTGTTATATATGAACAAAAGAAGAATTTACACATTATAAAAATCTGGCTGACCTCCATTAAAAAAAAAGATTGTGTTTCACTTAGGGTCTAATTGTGCTGTCACTTGTTGTCCTCCATGTCCTCTAAAGCAGCCATCTAAACTTCCAAAAGTATGGTAATAAAAGATTCCTTGAAGATGAGACTAGAAATAAAAATTTGGCTTTCCATTACAACAGAAATCAAAATAATAATTTATTACCACTATTTCACATTTCTGTCTTAAGTGTGTGCAATTTAATTATGTATTAACATACTTGTTACTTTGAAAAAATTATTGTAACTTTTAGCTTAAATTTATTGATATAAAATGAAGTTCTTCACATAGATTTATCAATCATTTAATTAACAATTATATAAGCCTAAGTACATTTATGTTTTATCATGTTCTTATAAATTGAGATACAATATACAATTGAATGATAGAATGTTTTAGTTTTTTTAAAAAATGGCTTTCAAAATATTTTCACATCTTTTTAAAATTTTGTTTTAGTTTCCTACTCTCACATTCCATTCTACTGTTTTATTTCTTTTCCACTTTAGGGAAAGCACAATGACACAGAAGGAAATACAGAAGGCCCCAAATTAGGAATCTTGGATTTTAGACCCAGTGTTCCCCTAACTGCTTAAAGTGTGACCTCAAGTAAGTTTCTCATCCTCTCTGAGCCTCAGTTGTTTTGCCCATATAATGCCTCAGTCTAGATAATCTTTATGGTGTCCCTACTGATGCAAATATTTCTCTGCTATGAATCTCCTAAATCTGAGATCATCCAGAAATAGAGATTAACAAGAATAATTTAATGCAAGCAATAAGAGAAAGAAATATTTAAGAAAAAAACAAAATTATGGAACAGCTATTATTGACTTCAAAAAATATTTTCATCAGAAGGTTAATATGTAATGTCATTGTACCCATGACTTTTAAAATATATTTCAAATTTAATCATACTTTTAATCAAAAGTTTTCTTCCTAGACAAGTGGAAATTTCTCATTGCATTTAGATAATTCATTATATGGCAATTCAATTATAAACTGGTTTAGCAGAAATTTTCCCTTGGAACAAAATGTTTTCGAATTAATACAAGAGCAAGATAATTATTGATGCTAGGTCAAAGAGCAGATACGGCACATTAAATGCAGACGAAGAAGCAAGAATCAATACTGTTGACTCCACATGAAACAAAATAATTAGAGATATATACTTACAAAAGGAATAATAGAGACATGATTATTTATCTCTGATTGATGAGTAAAGTCCTATGGGAACTTTATCAGCAGTATAATTACCTTCTTTTCCTAAAATTTTCATTTTGTATAAGGAAAACATGCAGGGAATCAAATCTGAAGAAAGCTGGTCTTTCTGCTTCTCTATGCTTAAGTAACAATGACCTAAGTGGAAAAATTAGAATGATTCAGGCCAGTAACCAGTAGCATATTCAGACTTTCATTTAGCCTGGACACCTCTTGACTCCAAAGGGAAGCCACAAGTTCAGGCAAGTGGTGGATTTTAAATGGTCTCATGTGTCAAAGAGGTTGAATGAGCAGACTTAAAGTTGAAGGTAGCATAGAAAGATAAGTAGAACCGTATGATAAGAATTTTAACAAAACTGAATTTTTGAGCATATTAAATAAATCAAAACCCAAGGTATTTTATATCATCGAGAAAGTAGAAGGCATATGTTAACTAATTGCCAGGAGTATATGTTAATGAATGTATGCATATAATTATAAAAGTAAAGTTATTCCAAACTCTTTAACTCGTGTAAGAGAAAATGTCTTTTTTATTCTGTCAAAATTATTCGCAGACTAGAGTTAGGAGATAATTATTAAAACATCTAGGAGGCTTGCCTCTAAACCCCATCTCATAAAAAGGTGTAACGACTTCATATGTAAAATAATAGAAGGTAAAATTTTTGGAGGATCTTAACTTCTTATTTTACTTAAAATTAAATGTCCAAAAATGCGCATATTAAATTTGGAGAATCAGCATCTCTGCACTAGTCATGATTAAGGACAAATCCACCCACTTGATAGTCTTCCCACTGAGTTAGTGAAACATGCAAGTGAAATGTTGATTACACACCTGCAAGTGCTTTCCAACCTATGCGGTCCTGCTAGAATTCTTTCTGGTCATGGTTACTGCAATCAAAACCACCTATAAGAGGACAGGTAGAAAAGCTAATGCTTGGTAAAACACTAGTTACTTCATTCCCATCACCAAAATATTCTGTTTATACAGTTCTCTTTAATTAAGTGTAGCACAATTGCCATTTTTATTAATAGAAGCAAGATTTAAATGAATAAAGTTTTTTTCAGTGTGACAAATGAATAAAAGCCAACAGAGAACATCGTTATTGTTTCACATTTCCATTAACCTTAAAAAGTCTCAAGAAACTGTGTGTTTGAGCACAGAATATATAGGTTTTAATTACAAGATGACTCTATTTGGTATTTTTAACTTGTTACATGCTTTTACTTAGGCCATATACTGACATCAACACTTAGGAAGAAATAGGACTGCAATGAGGACAAAACCTGTTACAGGGAAAGGAAATGATAGAGGCCTGGAAAACAAAGCAAATAGCAAGAGTCAGATGTTGAAGGAATAGAGGGAGATATACTAAGAGGAAAAAAAGTATTTATTATATCAAAATATGATATATATTTTATATAATTTATATTTATATATAAATATATGTTTTATATAATTTATATTTATATAAAATATATTTTATATAATTTATATTTATATAAAATATATTTTATATAATTTATATTTATATAAAATATATTTTATATAATTTATATTTATATAAAATATATTTTATATAATTTATATTTATATAAAATATATTTTATATAATTTATATTTATATAAAATATATTTTATATAATTTATATTTATATATAAATAATATTTTATATAATTTATATTTATATATAAATAATATTTTATACAATTTATATTTATAAAGAAATATATATTTTATATAATTTATATTTATATATAAATATATATTTTATATAATTTATATTTATATATAAATATATATTTATATAATTTATATTTATAAAGAAATATATATTTTATATAATTTATATTTATAAAGAAATATATATTTTATATAATTTATATTTATAAAGAAATATATATTTGAATATATGTCATAATATACTATAAATTTATATAATTTATATATAAATATATTAGATATACATTTACAATACTTCTCATTTTTAAATTTTTTAAATCATGGCTTTCAAGAATAATTTGAAAAATTGGGCTCTTTCAAAAGAGTTTGGTGAAATTAACAGCAGACATATTTACAGGAAGAAATTAATGTCTATAACGGTAGCTAACATGTTAGATGATACCAATATGCCATGCAGCATTCTAAGTTTCTTACATGTACAAACTCATTTAATCATCTCAACAGCCCTAGAAAATAGGTAGAATTATTATTTTTGCTCTGATATCAAAATATTGCTTACAACTGCATTGAAGTAATCAGAATAGAAGAATAGGCATAACCCACATACCAGCTTTCATATCTACATACTAATCTTTCCTATTTGTTTCCATAAATGACTCACTGTGCTCCTATAAAAATTAAATCCTCCTTCCACTTGTGACTAGAACTGGGCAATAATAATCCTATCCCATCTCTTCCATAGCCTCCACCTCTTGTGCTCTACTGAATCATTTTCATCTGCATGCAGCCATGCTATTACTTTTTTGTCTCATCTTTATTCTTATTATTTCAACAAGCTAGTATCCTATTTATTTTCTCCCCTTTGAAGTAAAACTCAATCAAATTCACAGTGTCTAGTCATTTTATCCATTCTTTCTTAAACCCATGCTATCTACATCTAACCTCTACTCCATTAAAATATTCTCATTAATTGCCAGCAATAACCTCTATGTTGCTAAATTTAATGATCATTTTATTAGGCCTTTGGCATCATTTGTCATGGTTGATCACTCTGTCTTCATTGATAGACTCTCTCACTTGAGTTGATCATACCCATAAAAGCAGCATTTAAAAAGACGAAGGAAGGAAAGTCCGGTACAGAACATATATTTTCAGATAAAGCAATTTGACTTATGTAAATACAAAGGTATTCAGTGTCATCGTTAAAATATGTAGTGTCTAGGACAAGAATATCACCAGGGCCCGCTTTACCAGATGTCTCAATATTCAGAAGTTATAAATCGAGTTTAAAAAAACTGTGAATAAACAAAATATATTATGTCTTTATCCTGGCTTAAATGCTTTTATAACAACAACATTTCTTTTGTTGCTTTATTTTTCTGTCCTAAACTGTGTTTTTGTGTATCTTTTTCTTTCTACAATGACCTTGATTTTTATTTATCCTCAATTATCGAAATGATTGTTGCAACAAAAAAATTTAATTGTATTTAAAATGTGATTATATGTTTCTTGAAAAACAAATTGAACACAATGGGACACATTGGAAAAATAAAATTATATAGATTTAAAAAACTATTTTATTGTAATCTAAAACATTCATTGCTTGCTGAAATTATATATGAATATTAAAGATAAAATACAAATTTTATAAGTTAATATTTAAATCGAATTTATTTAAATAAATCTGGATATTTAAATTGATTGAGGGGAATTAAATACATGTTAGTAAACTGTATAAAAATATTATTCAGTATACAATTACTTGTCAATGTAGAAAATTATTACTACTTTTCACACACCATCTATCTAGGCCCCCCAGATATACAAACATAAGGGTAATTCAAGTTAATTGATACAAAATATTTCTCAGTCACCATGTGCAGATCCAACAAGTGCAATGTGAAGTCTTGATTACATCCAGAACTACCTAGTGGGCCATGAACAGAAACAAACAAACAAGAAGATTGTATCTACTGTTGAGAAACCATATTTTGTTTTGCACAAATTTATTGCATTCATGTTGAAAAGTATTTGACAAGTTAATTTGTCTTCTCAGTTCCACTAATTGAACTATCTTTCCCTACACTTCTACCAATTGTCTATTTCAATGTCAGCATAGGTTAAATCCATAAAGTATCCCAGCAATGAAACTTAGTCATCCTGATTTCCAAGGATATGAAGTAAGAAGTATAGAGAGAAGTACTCTGGAAATAAGAGAGTATTAGTCACCAAAGAAGATGTTTTAGGATTCTGAGTAGTGTTGTTCTAGTTCTGGGTACCTGATCTGAAGAAACAAATGTTTCTGTACATTCTTTACTTAACTTCTTTTAGATGTTTGCAAATATGCAAGGCCCTCTATGGAGGCCAGGACAAAGGCCTTTAGTGCCTGGATTCATACCATAATTCTGTGAATTATTATCAGTTATTATTGTATTAAGGTTATTAAATGTGTCATTAATGTATGAAGCATTACTATCATAGGCACCACTGATTTATAAACTATAAGTTTTTAAAGTTTTCCTGAAGGAGACTGAGAAGTTACAGAGGAAAACAACAAATTGTGATGTGGACATCCATTCTTAATTAATACCACAACTCTGGTTTTATTAAATTTAGAGAAGGAACTTTTTACTCATACTTTTTGTTTGCTTTTTAAAATATTGCTGGTGAAAAATTATTTAAAAAGCATTGTAATACGTAGTAGAGTATAACTTGGAATAAACTATTTGAGATTTATAGACTTAAATGCACTACAAAAATTGTCAAATTTATATTCATATTATTCATATTATGAGTTTTTAAAATACTGCATTTACTACTTTAAGCTTTTTGATAATAGAGAGTTTTTGATGTTGTAGGATTTGGACTTATATATTTTAAATTATAGTTTTAATAGATACCATAAGGTATCTTTAATTCCTTATCTCTCAAAGCAGCTGCATCTTTCTGAGCTCTTAGAATTGAATTGGCATTTGAATCAGAATATAGACCTTTAATTTCTCAGCTATTTCCATTATTCTTTGCTCTGCTAGAAACCAAAGTTTAAAATGTTAAGAAAAGAAACAAGATATGAGTCTAATGAAATTTGTTTAAAGCAAGAAAAAAAGCCTGAAAACAATGTACTGCCTATTCATATTGTTACCTGTCAGAAACCAAAAGAAATGCTTAGCTTGTATTGTTCAATTTTAAACTATCGATCTTCAAAAGACTGATTCAAATTTGCAATGAACTTGGCATACCTAAATGAAATACCTATAAAAATTGGGGGAAAATTGTGGATGAAATACCTGGGTACTATAGCAGCAGGATGTAATCAGAAAGAGCGCAAACCCTTAAAAGGGCATTTGGCTAATGATAGTCTAGTTAATTTGGAAACCTGTAAGTCTAATGATTAATAAAAAAAATTTAACATAAATTTTTACATTTATCCTAGGTGAGACTTGAGAATCTGGTGGAAAGGGTGAAAAGGCCATAAGATCAGCAATCACCACTTCTCATGAAAAAAGATCCTCATTAACAATACAAGCAAGTTATGTCAACGTAATTGACGTGAACTTTACATGAAAACAAAGTTGTTTTAGAATCTAGCATTATAGACACCTAGCTTTTCTTCTCGTTAAAGATTTGAACACTTGATCATTTGCTGTTATTAATTTTTTCATATATTTTTCTTTTCAGCTATGCTTTTATCAAACAGAGCAATCAATGATATTCATTCCTTCTCCACCTTTCTCCTTCTTCTTTGTATAAGAGAATATAAACAAACAAGAATCTTAGAAAAATAGGACTGTAGAAGTTAAATTGGAATTAACTTGAGAGATAATTTTGTCCAACATCCTCATTTTGTGTAAGAGAAAAAAAACACAAAAACCCGCAGGAGTAGTGATTTGAACATACCACAGCTATTTATTTCCCCAGAGTCATACCTGCAGCTCCAATTACTGTCATTGGAGACTGAATTTTAATGACAAATGACAGTGATCAAGAAGGCCTCAGTGTTTCTCCCAGTTGGATCGAACTTTAAACAGGCTTCTTTCTGCCTCTAAGCCCCTGACCCGTTTGTTTTTTTTTTTTTTTTAAAGAGCATTTACTTTAGAAATCTTGTCATTGTAAATTCGTTCCTCTGTTCCTTTGAGGTGTAAATCATTTTAAAAGCTTCTTGCTAGTTTTACAACCCAAGAATGTCTTTCTCAAAGACCTGGGAGGCATTCCTTTGAAATGTAATGTTAAGGAAGATAGTGCCTCTATCTTCCAGATTCTATGGAAAAATAAGGGTCTAACTTCTGCAGGGAACCACCTCCAAAACTACCTCTGCCAAAAAGGGAAGGTTTACTCTTCTTTTGGGTAAAGGCAGTAAGCAAACACCACAACTGGTCTATAACTCACCCTCCCACCTCAGCTTTTAAGAACTCCTAGCCCTTTGTTTTTGTTTCTTTGGTTACTGATACATAATAATTGTATATATTTATGGAGTTCATGTGATATTTTGATACATGCATACAATGTGTGATAATCAAATCAGAATTTTTAGGATATCTATCACCTCAAATACGCATCTTTCTGTGTGTTGGTAACATTTCAAATCTTTTCTTCTATTTTGAAATACACGATAAATTACTGTTAACTATAGTAACACTGCTGAGCTATTCAACACTAGAACTTACTTCTTCTATGGGAAGAGAGGGGTTAAGAGAGGTTGGTTAATGGTCTCAGCCCTTTGTTTAAGCAGAGTTTAATTCAGACTGAGTTCTGCCTCTGTCCACTGTTTCAATAATAATTCAATGACCTTGAATAAGGTCATCTTGCCTAATTAACTTTGTCCGGTGTAATTTATTCTTCAATAGCAGCTACATGCATTTGGCCAAATAACATTAGAGCATAGCATGCCTAAAAAAGTAATATAACTGATGAAATATTAATGTAAATGTGTAGGTTTGGGGGGATAATATGAAAAACTGATAAATTTGGGGGATTTTTTAAATACAAGAGAAGGTGAACAAATATTAAGAATGTCTCAGCATGTCTTAGGGAAATGGAGTATCATTAAGAATACACTTAAAGTCTCTCAGTATGTTTGCCAACTTAGCTTTAGACTCTAGCATTATGGATGTTTAAGTTTTCCTCTCTTGAAGTACTTATAAATAACTATTTTGAAATGTCTACATTTATGATATAATTCACATATTTTAACTAAGAAGGTCTGATTATTACATTTACCATAATATTTGCCTTTTCCTGTTGAAAAGATTTCATATTGGGGAAATGCATAGTTAATCAGTTGTGGCAAAAGGTATATAGTTGTAATACAGTCATAATATCTAATCACAAGGAATTTCCTGAACCAGGCACCGTCCTTAGTTGATACAAGTATAAATTTCAGTTAGACACTTAGATTTCTCAAAAATGAGTAATATGATTGAAATACAGTTATATTACACACACACACATTTAGCCTTCATGACTCATCTAGAAAAAATTTCAATATATAAAGATGATAAAGATAAAAGATGTCATAAGTTAAGCCAGGATTCTGCCATTTTGTGTAGTGACGAGGAGAAAACATCAATAGTAGAACAAGAGTTAATGACTAACTCATGTTAATACCATATTTCACTTCAGTTTGTTTGCAATTCAGAATTATTCTAATTACAAGTCACCCACTGGTCCCTCCTCCCTGATGCCAAGAAGGGCGGCTAAATCTCAGATAAATTATAGCAAACAATGTACTTGCCTTTCATTGTATTTACCTTTCCCCCAACCTGTTCCTAAACCGCTCCTTAACTCTGCGGAAGATACAAAAAAGAACACAGTAGTTGCATATTTCAAAAATTTCTCACTTTTAGTCATTACTTACTTGGGGAAATTTGCCTCATGAGATATTTGTTTACCAGATTCAGATAGAGCTTTTTTAAATTGAAGATGTCAGTCTTTACTAATGTAGTGGCCATATTCTATGTTTTGACAGCCTAACTTTTAACAAGTACTATTATAGTTGCGAATTGTGTCACCAAATTAATTATAATTCAGTATGATTAACATGGAAATACTGCGAATCTAGGTATCTTTAAACAAAGAGGTATTCAGGCTTCCACTACCTACATATACTGCATTTCTTTCTGCTTTATTTTAATTTCCTCACATCCAAAATTTGGATGGGTGCATAAGGGCTTGGTGATAGCCATGAAAAGTACTTGGTTTCTTATAAGTGTAGCATCATTACCAGAGATAATAATGTTTACTTGAAAATTATTAATATATGTTTATTTCTGTTATATATCAACTAACAATGTTCAATTCTTTTCTAGCAAAATCACATATAAATAATCATAAAGTGATCATACTATTTTTTTGAGACAAATAATAGAAACTGTCAGGTATATTCATGGAAAGCATTCTAGGGATGTTTAGAGATTCTTCTGCTTCTTAGTTCATATTGGAATAAAAACTAACAGGAAACAAGTTTATTCAGGAAAAGCTGGAGGTACACGGATAGGTAGTAAAATATGGAAGAATACTACATTTTATTCACATGATTTTCTGATATTTTAATACATGTAAGTAATTAAAACTAAATGAGTATTAACTGAGTACCTTGATGCCCAATCAATGCATTCCTGGGAAGAACTCAATTAGTTTATAAAAGGTCAAAATAGCATAAAGAAAATAGTTTTGTTGTGTTTCAATTAAGGCTGTGATACCAACATTTTTATATTCATAGTTACAATATTATCTTGGTGGGTATTTATTCAGGTGTGTTAAAGTTTTCAAAGAAGTTTTTATTGTAGTTGTAAAACTTTCCATTATAATATTGCTTTAAAAAAACTATTTTAAACAAGAAAGATGAAATTTTAAAGTAAAATAATTTTTACCAAATACTTTGTTTTATAAAACATTTATATTTAAGCCCATTTTTTTAATTGTATATATTTAAGATGTACAACATGGTGTTTTGATATACATATACATAGTGTAATCAAATTAACATTTCTATCACCTTCAACAGTTACCTTTCTGGAATAAGATCCTCTGAAATCTGCTCTCTTAGCAAGTTTTCAGTATACAATACAATATTATTACCTATATTCCTCATGTTGTACATTAGAGCTCCAGATTTATTCATCCTACATAATTGCAAATTTGTATCCTTTTCTACTTTTTATCTATTTCCTCCCAGTCTCCACTCCTGGTAAGACACTGATAATTTCAAATAAATAATCTCATAAGAAAATTATGAATTTTTGTTCTCTGATTAATTGAAATTTTCTTTTGAAATCTAGCATTAGTTTTAAGCCCAAAATAGGGCAAAGTAAGTTTTTATACTATATTGCTGAAAACATAGCATGCTAGCCAATGTTATTATTTCATTTTAGATATGCATATATTTTTGAAAATCCACCTGAAATAGCCATGAATTTTGTGTTTTACCTATAATATATTAGTGGGAGATACATAAAACGTAAACTTACATTACATCTGTCTTTCCCTGCATAATAAACTGTTTCAAATTGAGGTAGATATCATACAAATGAAGTCCTTTTGTGATAAATAGGGAAGAGTTTTGGCAAAACTGTGCCCAAATCATGTTGTCTAGGCTTGTGCACTGATTGCCTCAAACTAATCTTCACTCTATTAGGTGTGAAGAAATTAACTGGGACTTAAATCTTCTTAAGAAATACTAGCTTTTGGCGTTACACAATTCATTAGGATTCTGTGTTTGTCCTTTGTTTTGTAATCTTAAGGTACTTGCTGCATTGCTCTCCCTGCAACATGTAAATGATATGGAGGTTAGACTGGGGTGCCAAGATGTTACCCCGACTTATGCACTCACTTTGTTTGCAAATGGAGCTCTCAAAGATGCTCTAGCCACCGATTCCAGTGTTCCACACAGGATAGTAGGATGGTACCTAAATGTGCTATTAAAGCATGATACGTGAGCATTGTTAGCTGTTTGTAATGTCAAACATCTGAGCTGGATAATCTATAGGCAGAGCTGTGACCCCCCAAACAGGAAAAATGTGGTAACCTAAGTACTTCATATTCTCTGAGACTAGATCCAGGCTGGCAGGCCAGGCTGGAGATCTGAGTCCAGATACACAGGGCCTGACAGACGCTCTATCTCCAGCACACTTCCCTTCCAAACTCTGGCAAGTGAACTTTCCTATTGTTCTTTCCAATGTGTTTGGTTTTCTCCTACAGGAAACACTTTGGGTGAGAAATCTTAGAGAGGTAATGTGAGAGTATAATACATTTGAATATGTTGAAAAATATGTTTTTACATTTATATCAAGATTTATGAAAGGTGGTAATTCTGACCTGTGGCACTCTCTGGGTTTGCCTAAGGAGCCCCTTTAACATGCACTAGTCTCCAATTACAATCCTCCTCAAAGAAGTTAATGGGAAGAGTACTAAATTTACCAATGAGGAATGAGACAATTTGTTTTCTGTGAATTATGTGTAGATTCCTAGACGTCAGCCTTAATCAAGCACTAAGATACCTTGAGATTCCAAGAGAATGGTTTGGTTTAGATTCTCAGTGGGGCCCTCTTTAGGCCTTCTTGTGACATAATGCTTATACTCCAGTAGGGCTATCTCAGTCAGCTGTATATATTATAAAAGCAAAAGCTACTTATATAAAAGTAATAAAGTAATTTAATTTAATCAGTTAATGAAAATATTTTTAAGTAACTGTGCCAGGTGGTAACTTAACATTTTAACTTTCTAATTTAATTTACATAATTTAAAAACAGTATGAAAATTTCATGACTTGACTTTCACTCCTATAAATTAGGCCCAGTCAAGATATTCAGTGTTTAATGCCATTTAAAAACTGTGTAGCTTTATTTTTGTTAATTTACCATGTATATGGAAAACAATTCCTAAATTGCTTTTATTTGAAAGCTTGCCATTTTTAAAAAAGCCTTCGGAATTATATAAAGGTTGCAAGAATCGTTCTTCGAAGTTCTGTATGCCTTTACGTATATTTGCCAAGTTTCATCATTTTGCCACCTTTACTATATATTCTCTTTTTCTCTTTCTCTCTCCCTTCCTTCTGTCTCCTTCTCTCTGTCTCTCTGACATTTCTGTCCTTTGGCTGAACCATTTGAGAGCAAGTTACAGACATGATCAATTATCCCTTAATAATTCAACCTGTAAGAACAAGGACATTCAATCACATGTTCACAGTACAATTAACATGTTTAGGAAATTTAACATTGATATAATAATTATATCTAATACACTATCTATACTCCAATTCTTTCAATTGTCCCAGTGATCTCCATATATATATATCTATAGATATATAGATATATATATGGAGATCTATATTTATAGATATAGATATAGATATGGAGATCTATATATATAGATATAGATATGGAGATCTATATATATAGATATAGATATGGAGATCTATATATATAGATATAGATATAGATAATATTTTTAATTGAACCAGGATAATCCTTTTATTTATTTGTGGGTCTCTTAGCCACCTTTAGACATAAGCAATTCCTCACCTTTTCTTTGTATCTTATAACACAGGCACTTTAAGGAGAATATATGGATTTTTCCTTGTTTTCACATGATTAGATTCAGATTACACATTTTTGGCAAAAATTTAACATATATAATATCGCAATTTTTTTTGGTACAACACATGGTGGGGGGCATAATGTCCGTGAGTCCTAGTTGTTGTGTGTTAATTTGATATATTTAATTTAGGTGGCATCTTTTATATCAATACATTAAAAAAGCAGCCTGTTGAGATTCTCTGAGACTATGTAAGTATTCCATTCTCCATCACATTTTAACTGATGGTTTTGGCATTCATGGAATATTCTTGCCTGAAACATAAATAAAAAATTGGTGCTGGTAGTTTTTTAAAAATCTATTGTCTTTACACCTACATTATTTATTTATTAATATACTTACTTATAATCACTATGGGTTCATAGTCAGTGGATTATAATCCGTTCTTTTTACAAACATTTCATGCTGAAATTGTCCCATAATTGGCTAGTGCAAACATTTTCACATTGACTTGAGTCCCTCCCCCTTTAATAGTATTTTCTTACTTTCTGGCATAATGAAGTGTTACGAGTTTACTTTGTACTTTCTCTGCCCCATCCTTTAAATCAACCATTTCTTCAAAAATTACTTGTTCCCTTAAGTGAATAATAGTTTTGAGGAGCAAGATATAATTGCTTGATCCCTTAATGCCTATTGGGTTGATATTGCACTTGGATCCTTTTAACAAAGAGAACTATAGTTTAGTAGGTTGGTAGGAGGGTGGGTAGATAGATATATTGATAGATAGATTTTTAAAAATCATGTTTATATTGTTATCTTCAATACTCAACTAACAACACAGATTTCATCCCTGCCTTACTAGACCCCCCCATTCCATATTTGTTTTTTCATAGCATGAATAACTTGCTTCTCATAATGTCATGCATTTATATTTGACATATATTTATTTATTTGCTTAATTTTACAATATGTATGGCCTTACTATACAGAAAAGTGTTAACACAGTGGGTTTAAATTGCTACCCTTGAAAAGTTCTGCTTGTAAGGTGAGCCCTTGGCTGGCATCTGGGAACTTGGATTTCAGGAATGTTCCTACAGTCCTAACTGGTAAGAATTGCTCACTGTGTCTAAACTGTTTGGGTAAGCAATATGGTATATCCTGAACACCTACTTTCCTTCTAAGAGTCTGGAATTTTTGTACATACCAGGTAGAGGCCCCCTATTTGACTCGGCCCAATAAAAACTGTGGATGATGATTCTGTAACAGACTTCCCAGTTGAAAACTTTTCACATTTCACATGTTCTTGCTGGGGAAATTAAGCACATTCTGTGTGATTCCACTGGGAGAGGACCCTTGGGAAACTGTCTGGTTTCCCCAGATTTGCTCCATGCAACTTCTCTATTAGTTAATTTTGTCCTGTATCCTTTTGCTGTGAGTAAAACTTGTGCTAAATTCTGTGAATCCCCCTAGGGAATCATCAAACCAATAGTCTTGGGTACCTCTGACACGCCTGCAAACAGAACACCTCTAAGGAGAGTTTTAAAAATTGTATCTTTTTTTTTCCTTTCATTAGACTGAAAGTAGTCAGAAATACATAGTCAGAAATTACCTTTTTCTTTTTACTTTTTGTTTCGAAATAATTGTAAATTTACAAGAATGGCCAAAAAAAAAAAAAAAAAAAAAAGGACAGAGAGCTCTAATTACCTTGTACCAAGTTTCCTACAGTGATTATATTTTACATAACTATAACAAAATATCAAAGAAGGGAATTGGCATTGGTATAGTGTGTGCGTGTGGTTCTGTGTGAGTGTAAATTCAGGTAACCACCATGACAATCAACCTATAGAACTATTTCTTCAACACAGAGTTCCCCTTCAGGCTGCCCACTTGCAGTCATATGTAACTCCCTTCTTACCACAACCCCCATCATCACTAGAAACACTGATCTGTTTCCATATTTATTATTTTGTCCTTATGAGAATGCTATATAGATGGAGTCATATAGAGTGTGACATTTTTGGGATTGGTTTTTATTATACAGTAATTCAGGTGAGATTAAACATGATACTCCCTGTATCAGTAGCCCATTCCTTTTTACAAATTTAATTGCTTTGGGCAGTATGGCCATTTTAATGATATTGATTGTCCCCATCCATGAGCGTGGGATATTTTTCCATTTGCTTGTGTCATCTCTGATTTCTTTGAGTAGTGGTTTGTGGTTCTCATTGTAGAGATCTTTCACCTCCCTGGTTAGCCCTATTCCTAGGTATTTTATGCTTTGTGTGGCAGTTGTGAATGTGATTGCATTCCTGATTTGGCTCTTGCCTTGGCTGTTTTTGGTGTACAGAAATGCTAGTAATTTTTGTACATTGATTTTGTATCCTGAGACTTCACTGAAGTTGTTTATCAGAATAAGGAGATGTTTGAGCTGTGACTAGAATGTTTTCTAGATATGAAATTATGTCATATGCAAACAGGGATAGTTTGACTTAGTCACTTCCTATTTGAATACCTTTATTTCTTTCTCTTGCCTAATTGCCCTGGCCAGGACTTCCAGTGCTACCTTGAGTGGGAGTGGTAAGAAGGGCAGCCTTGTCTTCTGTTGGTTTCCAAGGGGAATGCGTCCAGCCTCTGCTGGTCATGCTCATCATTGAGTATGATGTTGTCTGTGGGTCTGTCATAGATAGCTCTTATTATTTTGTGGAATGTTCCTTCAGTACCTTGTTTATTGAGAGTTTCTAACATGAAAGGGTGTTGAATTTTATCACAAGCCTTTTCTGCATCTATTGAGATAATCATGTGGTTGTTGTCTTTAGTTTTGTTTATGTGATGACTCATACTAATTGATTTGCGTAGGTTGAATTGAACTTGCATCCCAGGCTTTATCCAGGGATAAAGCCTACTTGATTATGATGGATAAGCTTTTTGATGTGCTGCTGGATTTGGTTTGCCAGTATTTTGTTGAGGATTTTTGCATTGAGGTTCATCAAAGGTATTGACTTGAGGTTTTCTAATTTTTGTCATGTCTCTGCCAGGTTTTGGTATCAGGATGATGTTGGTCTTATAGAATGAGTTAGGGAGGAGTCCCTCCTCCTAGATTTTAAAAAAATACCTTCAGTGGGAATGGTACCAGACCTTCCTTGTACATCCGATAGCATTTGGCTGTGAATCTGTCTGGTCCTGGGCTCTTTTTGGTTGGTAGGCTATTTATTACTGATTCCATTTTAGAGCTCATTATTGGTCTGTTCCAGGATTCAGTTTCTTCTCAGTTCAGTCTTGGGAGGGCATATGTGTCCAGGAATTTACCTATTTCTTCCAGATTTTCTAGCTTGTTTGCATAGAGGTGTTCATAATATTCCCTGATGATTATTTGTATTTCTGTGGGGTCAGCAGTAATGTCCCCTTTGTTGTTTCTAATTGTGTTTATTTGGATCTTCTCTCTTTTCTTCTTTATTCATCTAGCTAGCAGTCTATTTTATTACTTTTTTTCTTTTTCAAAAAACAACTCCTGAATTCATTGATCTTTTGAATGGTTTCTCGTGTCTCTATGTTCTTTAGTTCAGCTCTGCTATTGGTTATTTCTTGTCTTCTGCCAGCTTTGGGGTTGGTTTGCTCTGGGTTCTCCAGTTCTTTTAGTTGTAATGTTAGGTTGTTAAATTGAGCTATTTCTAAATTTTTGACCCAGCAATCCTGTTATCTAAATTATCAAATTTGTCCATAATCCCAGATGGCATTCTTAGTTCTTAAGGCTGTTCTGTCTGCAGTTGATATAGCTACTCCCACTTTCTTTTGATTAGAGATAGTATGGTATATCTTTCTCCATACTTTGCTTTTTCTGTATAGGGTTCCTTAGATTTAAAGTGAGTTTCTTGTAGAAAACATATAATTGTGTCTTATTTTTTGATGCACTCTAAAAATCTCTGTCTTTTAATTCACATTTGTTAACTATTAATACAGTTGGATTAATATCTACTATATTTGTTACTGGTTTCTATTTGTGGCCTTTATTCTTTGTTTCTATTTTGTTTTTCATACTTTTTCTTTTTTTGTGGTTTTAATTGAGCACTTTCTATAATTGCTTTTTTCTTCTTTCTTAACGTCTTTTCACAACAATTATACTTCTAAAGTCCACTTTAGAAATAACACTGTACTGCTTCACAATTAGCATAAGTATTTTACATTCACAAAATATTCCTAATTCTTCTCATTTCTTATATTATCGCTTTCATTTTACTTGTACAAAAGCATACATAAGCTGTCAACACTTTAAATATTTTACTACAATTAATTGCTTCCATGGTTTCTAAGAAGCTGGATGTAGTTCTTATCTTTGCTCCTCTATAGGTATTTTTTCCCCATGGCTTTGTTCAAATTTTTTAATCTTTGATTTTCTGAAGCTTGAATATGTTGTACCTAAATATAGGTTTTTCATATTTATGCTGCTTGGTGTTCTCAGAGCTTTCTGGATCTGTGATTTGGTGTCTCACATTATTTTGGGAAAACTTTTAGTCATTATGGCTTTAAATATTTCTTCTGTTCCTTTCTTTCTTCTACATCTGGTATTCTCAATATGTGTATGTTACACTGTTTGTAACTCTGGAACAACTAGTTCCAGAGTTCTTGGGTATTCTGTTATCAGGGGGGTTTTGTTTTTTTGTTTGTTTGTTTTTAGTTTATTTTTTATTCTCTTTGCTTTTCAATTTTGGAAGTTTCTATTATTATATTCTAGAAGTCAGAGACTTTTTCCTCATTTCCTCCAATCTACGAATGAGCCTACTAAAGGTATTCTTCATTTCTTTTACAGTGTTTCTATCTCCAGCATTTCTATTTGATACTTTCTTAGAATTTTTCCATCTACTTACATTTATCTACTTGTTCTTACATGTTGTCTACTTTTTTCATCAAAACCCTCAGCATATTAACTGTAAGGTTTGTTTAAATTAAATTAAATTAGATTAGATTTATTTTAAGTTTCTGCTCTGATAATTCTAATATTCCTGCCAAATCTGACACTGTTCTAATGCTTATTTAGCTTTCTCAAACTGTGTGGGGCTTGTTTTTGTTTTTGTTTTGCCTTCCAGTATGCCTTCTAGTTTTTGTTGGAAGATAAATATGATGTACTTGGTAATTTTTTAAGAAGGCAGTAAATTGGTCTTTAGTAATGCAATTGTAATGTGGGGACAGGAGGAGGAAAGTAATCTGTAGTCTTATTATTAGGTCATAGTCTTTTGGTGAGTTTGTGTTCCTGGCCTGTGGACTTCACCAGTGCTTCTTTATTCCCTCCCATGCCACTTAGGTGGGACAAGATAAGTAAAAGGGCTGGATTTTGGGTATTTCTCTTCCTCCACTTAGTAGGCTAGAGGTAACTAAAGTAGGGTGTTTTACTTGCCCTGGGTGGGTTAGACTCTGGTAAAGTTCTAGCAGGTTAAGTCTCTGATAAAAACAGTTTCTCCTGAGGGAAGGCCTTCTTAAGAAGAACAGAGTGTTCTAGTATATTTCAAAAGGGTTACTTCTCCCCTCTTCTGCTCAAAGCAGGAGGGGATTTTTCTCTGATATTCACTGTGATGAGCTGGTATAACTCCTAGAAATAAACACACAAAAGCATTAGGGTTCCCTATAACTGAGTCCCCCTGGAGATTTTAATTCTCAGACTTGTCCATCCTGAGCCTCCAGCAGTTTCCCAATTACCATTTAGGTTTCCTTACTATGATAACTGGTTCCTGTGGAGACACCTGCTCTGATAAGTGGTGTCTTTTTGTGTGTGTCTGTCTACCTACCTGTTCCTCCAGTTTTGGGCACAGTGGTTTGCCCCATGATCTCACTTCTCTGAAATACCTAAAAAGCTTTACTGACTTTTAAAAAAATATTTAGCTTTTCATTTGTTGTTAGGATCATGTGGTGACTTCTAAGCTCCTTGCAGGACAGACCAAAATTAGAAGAATTTGTCCATTCTTTTTAAGTTGCTGAATAAGTTTTTATGTCAGGGATGTACCACAGTTGCCTTAGCCATTTGCCTTTTAAAGGAGTTTTGGTTGTTTTCAGTTTCGGGTTATTAAAAATAAAGCTGCTATGAACATTCTTGTACAGGTTTTGTTTAGGTGTTTGTTTTGAATAAAAGCCATGTGACGGCTAGGTATGTGGCATGTACATGTTTTTATTAAATTTTAAAGAAAATGTCAAACTATTTTGAGAATGAGTATATCATTTTATACTTCCACCGGCAATGTATACAAGATCTAGGTTGTCATCCTCATCAGAATTTAATGTTGTCACATTTTTAAAATATGTTTTATCTGCTCTAGTAGGTGTGTAGTAATATGTCATTGTAGTCTTAATTTCCATTTCCCTACTGGTTACTGGTGTCGAACATCTTTTCATATGGTCATTTGCCATTCACATATCCTTTTTGTGAAATATGCGTTTATATCTTTTGGCCATTTTGTATTTGGATCTCTTTAAAGCAACAGCAGTTAAAAAAGACAAAAAGGATCACTATATAATGATAAAAGGCCTTTTCCAACAGAAAAATATCACAATCCTAAATAATATACACCTAACACTGGACCTCCCAAATTTATATTACAATTACTAATGGACCTAAGAAATGAGACAGACAGCAACACAATAATAGTTGGGGACTTCAGTACTCCACTGACAGCACTAGACAGGTCATCAAGACAGAAAGTCACCAAATAAACTATGTATTTAAACTATATCCTGGAACAAATGGACTTAACAGATATTTACAGAACATTCCACCCAACAACCACAGAATATACATTCTATTCAACAGCACATGGAACTTTATCCAAGATAGACCTTATGATGGGCCACAAAATGAGCCTCAGTAAATTCAAGAAAATTGAAATTACATCAAGCACTCTCTCAGACTACAGTGAAATGAAACTGGTGGTCAACTCCAAAAGGAACCTTCAAAGCCATACAAATACATGGAAATTAAATAAGTGAAATCAAGATGGAAATTTACAAATTATTCAAAGTGAGTGACTACAGCAACACAACCTATCAAAACCTCTGGGATACAGCAAAGGCAGTGCTAAGAGGAAAGTTCATAGCCATAAACACCTACATTGAAAAGTCTGAAAGAGGACAAACAGACAATCTAAGGTCATACCTAAAGGAGCTAGAGAAACAAGTACCAACCAAACCCAAACCCAGCAGAAGAAAGGAAATAACCAAGATCAGAGTAGAACTAAATGAAACTGAAACAACAAAAAAACACAAAAGATAAATGAAACAAAAGGCTGCTTCTTTGAAAAGATAAAATTGATAGACCACTGGTAAGATTAACCAAGAAAAGAAGACAGAAAATCCAAATAAGCTCAATTAGAAATGAGACGGAAGATATTACAACTGACACCACAGAAATACAGAAGAAACAAGGCTACTATGAACACCTTTATGCACATAAACTAGAAAACCTAGAGGAGATGGATAAATTCCTGAAAAGATACGTTTTTCCTAGCTTAAATCAGGAAGAACTAGATACTCTGAACAGACCATTAACAAGCAGCGAGTTTGAAATGGAAATAAAAAAATTACCAACAACAAAAAAAGTCCAGGACCAGATGGATTCACAGCAGATTTCTACCAGATATTCAAATAATTTGTACCAATCCTACTGACACTATTCCACAAGACACACAAAGAGGGAACCCTCCCCAAATCATTCTATGAATCCAGTATCACCCTAATATCAAAACCAAGAAAGGACATAACCAAAAAGAAAGCTACAGACCAATATCCCTGATGAACATAGATGCTGAAATTCTTAACAAAATGCTAGCTAACGAAATCCAACAACATATCAAAAAGATAAGCTACCAGGATCAAGTGGGTTTCAAACCAGGGATGCAGGGATGATTTAACATACACAAGTCAATAATTGTGATACACCACATGAAAATTACACGATCATCTCAATAGATGCATAAAAAGCATTTGACAAAATCCAGCATCCGTTTGTGATTAAAACCCTCAGCAAAATCAGCATACTGTTCAGTTTTGAGAGTACGTTATAATGTCTACATACAAGTCTTTTGTCAGATGTGGCTTGAAAATATATCTTCTAGGTCTATAACTCATCTTTGTATCATCTTAACAAAGTTTTACACAGAGTTAAAATTTTTGGTTTTTATGAAGTCCCATTTATCAATTTTTTTTCAAGGATTAAGCTTTTGGTTTAATGTCTAAAAACTCTTTACCAAGCCCTATATCCCAAGGATTTTTCTGTTTTTTCTAAAAGATTTACAGTAGTTTTACATTTAAATCTCTTATTAATTTGGTATTAATTTTTGTATAAAGTATTGGGTTTATGTTGATGCATTTTCTTGGCTGTGTGTATCCAGTTGCTTCAGGACTATCTGTTGAAAAGGCTACCTTTCTTCATTGAATTGCACTAGTACCTTTGTTAAAAATCAGTTGGCTGGAGGTGTAGTTGTCTTGGTCTTTTACTTGGCTATCCATTTTGTTTCATCAATCAATATGTCAATTCCTTTGCCATTAACCCTTAGTCTTGAATACAATAGCTATATAATTAAATAAAATTGGGAAGTGTAATTCCTCCCATTGTGTTCTTTTCCATACTGTTTTAGCTATTCTATTTCCTTTCCTTTTTCATATAAGTTTAGGGTAAGATTGTCTGTATGTAAAATAAAAAGCTGAGATTTTTACGGGAATTGCTGTGAAACCTTAGACCAATTAAGAATGTTTATAATCTTATTCTCAAAAAATGTATTAATTTATTCATTTAAAATATTTAATAAATGACTGTATTCTTTAAGTAAAGTTCTAAGCCCAGGGAATGCAGAAAAAGAGATAATCACAAGGCATGCTGTTTGTTATTAATTTTATATTTATTAAGCTTCTAAAATAATTACTCTACCTGGGACCTCAATGCACACATGTAAGCAGTTTTTTAATGATGAATGATTGAGATAAAGAATGTGACACCTTACATACAAAACTGGTAGAGAATCATGCTAGCATCCTTCTACTTTGCACATCCCAGGTGCACCTGACCCTTACAGAGAAGCAAAGGTAAAATAAAAATGGAAGAATATTTGATGGAGGGAGAAAATATGTAGGAAAGAAATATAAATAATTGCTTCAAAATGCATATGTTTTAATCTGGGAATGATTAAAATGCACAAAATAAATTTGAGTATTAATAAATAATAAAATGTAAGTAATGCTTGTGTTATGAGAGAAATTAACAGAGTGATGTGATAGTTAATAACAAGCCGACAGGAATACTTTAGGTAGACTGTCAGAAACCTGAAAGTTGAAAAGGAAGAGGTAGAATTGATACAGAACAGACCTTGTTATCTGAACATTGAAAAATCCAGTGTTCCAGGAACATAATTTGAAAAGAAAAGAGGTGTATTGGGTGAAATTTGGGAGATAAGAAAGAGCCAGATGAAATTCTCAGATTAATTGTATGTATTAGTAGTGATAACGGACATTATTTCAAGTCATTGAATGTAGTAGATATTATCCTACTGCATCTTTAAATATGTTGATTGCTTTGGGGATGAGTTGTATATTTCTTATAAATGTTAGTATTAAAAAAACTACTTTTTCTTATTTTGTAGAGACATAATAATTCATTCTAAAAAATGGATCTTAAGTTTTTTCTCACCTAATTCAAATCTACATTGGAGATTTGTATTTATTTCTCTTTTTACTCTACTAATATATAAACTTTCATGTAGTTGCAAATAACACACATTTATAATTGTGTCCCTCTCTCCATATATAGAGAGACAGAGAGACATATTCTTAGACTTCCCTGAAATGTAATACTCTTTACTGGGCTACATTTTTCTAAATTCACATTCCTAGATAGCTCTGTTTTGACCTTTCTATGGAGTGATGTCTTTATATTCTTCCTCTGCTACTTTTATGTTTCTTAAATGTCACAATATCGATTGTTTTTAAGATCTTATTCTCTCTTATATTAATATTTCTTGATATTTCAAAGGCTTTCATTGTTATAAAATCTTCCTGTATTACAAAACTATCAATGTTGGATTTTTATTTTTCCTTACTGGATTATGTTGGAAGCAAATCTCTAAGGCATTTCTTTATTCTCTTTTGTGCTATATATATATATATATACATATATGGCTCTGTATAAATGATAAATAATAACTCTCAAGCCAAACTACTCAACTTCCTTAATGACTATTTGGACCTCCCTCAAGAGGATACATAATATCTTTCCTTGATAGTGGTGGGAATAAAAAGTAAAAGAAAATTAACCTTAATACTATTTTAAGATTGTATTGATGAGTGTCTAGAGATAATAGGTTTACTAAAAAAGAATTTCTAGAAAAACCTGATTAAGGCTTTAAAAGCAAATATTTCACAAACATATTTTAATTATTATACTGTGAAATACATGTATATTGTGCCATTTTTCTAAAATCAGATTGAGTATGTCATTTACAACTTCCTTTTAAAGGGGAAAGACCAAGTTTAACAAGATAGGTGATATCATCTTGTCTTTTGCTTTTGAGTAATTTGAACCTTAATAGACCTCTGATGCACCACTATAGCCTAATAAATGGTGTAAGATGTAAAGCCTAAGACAGTAGAAGATGTTACATGAAACATGAATTCAAATCCTTTAGCATTCTCAAAAGAAAAGTTTTACAGACGATAACACAGGATCATGCTCAAAGTAATTTGTAACAATTAGCAGAAATCTGTGTTTTTTTTTAATATGATGAGAACCTCACCTAATCTCTCACGTGTTCTATGAAAAGTCCAACTTCTAGCAATAATATTAACATCTAAAAGACAAGTAAATACACACAAATTATACCAATGGAAAATTTCTAGTTTAATATTGTACTATATTTAAGACGTAACCAGTGAGGAAAAATTGAATGACGGGTACATCTCCGTACTATTTTTGAAATTCTCTGTGTTTTGTAATTACTTCAAAATCAAAGTCAGAAGAGAAAAATACATTCTACTTTTCATTAAGTATACTGAGATTATTATTCAAGAACATCAATTCCTGCGTATCTTCATGACATTTGTTATCTAACTTGTCTATAAAACTATTACAATTTCTACTTTATTTAAGTTTTTTTTTAAAAAAACTAAATCTTGGAGAACTAAATCCAAATAAAGCCTATTTATTTTGGAACATGAATAATGGTATCTAGAATCAGTTATTTTCATGAGATATAGAAGGTATAAATGATAATGTTATTGCAACAAGACACCTACTTGGATGAGATAATTTACAATATTTGTTTTTATATAAAATAAAATAAATGATGTATTACATTTTATGTTTATCATATACAGAACATTTTTATATTAAATATCATAGTTATAATACAATATCTCTCTTCTCAGATTAATACAATAGGACCTATCCCCACAAAAAATATACAAAATTGGAATCAAATTGTGTTGAAAAATAGCCCTCCTATTAAAATATCCTCTCTAAACTGGCACAAGACAGGGATGCCCTCTCTCACCACTCCTATTCAACATAGTGTTGGAAGTTCTGGCCAGGGCAATTAGGCAGGAGAAGGAAATAAAGGGTATGCAATTAGGAAAAGAGGAAGTCAAATTGTCCCTGTTTGCAGATGACATGTTGTATATCTAGAAAACCCCATTGTCTCAGCCCAAAATCTCCTTAAGCTGATAAGCAACTTCAGCAAAGTCTCAGGATACAAAATCAATGTAGAAAAATCACAGGCATTGTTATACACCAGTAACAGATAAACAGAGAGCCAAATCATGAGTGAACTCCCATTCACAATTGCTTCAAAGAGAATAAAATACCTAGGAATCCAACTTACAAGGGATGTGAAGGACCTCTTCAAGGAGAACTACAAACCACTGCTCAATGAAATAAAAGAAGATACAAAGAAATGGAAGAACATTCCATGCTCATGGGTAGGAAGAATCAATATCGTGAAAATGGTCATACTGCCCAAGGTAATTTATAGATTCAATGCCATCCCCATCAAGCTACCAATGACTTTCTTCACAGAATTGGAAAAAACTACTTTAAACTTCATATGGAACCAAAAAACAGCCCACATTGCCAAGTCAATCCTAAGCCAAAAGAAGAAAGCTGGAGGCATCTCGCTACCTGACTTCAAACTATACTACAATGCTACAGTAACCAAAACAGCATGGTACTGGTACCAAAACAGAGATATAGATCAATGGAACAGAACAGAGCCCTCAGAAATAATGCCACATATCTACAACTATCTGATCTTTGACAAACCTGAGAAAAACAAGCAATGGGGAAAGGATTCCCTATTTAATAAATGGTGCTGGGAAAACTGGCTAGCCATATGGAGAAAGCTGAAACTGAATCCCTTCCTTACACCTTATACAAAAATCAATTCAAGATGGATTAAAGACTTAAATGTTAGACCTAAAACCATAAAAACCCTAGAAGAAAACCTAGGCATTACCATTCAGGACATAGGCATGGGCAAGGACTTCATGTCTAAAACACCAAAAGCAATGGCAACAAAAGCCAAAATTGACAAATGAGATCTAATTAAACTAAAGAGCTTCTGCACAGCAAAAGAAACTACCATCAGAGTGAACAGGCAACCTACAAAATGGGAGAAAATTTTCGCAACCTACTCATCTGACAAAGGGCTAATATCCAGAATCTACAATGAACTCCAACAAATTTACAAGAAAAAAACAAACAACCCCATCAAAAAGTGGGCGAAGGACATGAACAGACACTTCTCAAAAGAAGACATTTATGCAGCCAAAAAACACATGAAAAAATGCTCACCATCACTGGCCATCAGAGAAATGCAAATCAAAACCACAATGAGATACCATCTCACACCAGTTAGAATGGCAATCATTAAAAAGTCAGGAAGCAACAGGTGCTGGAGAGGATGTGGAGAAATAGGAACAGTTTTACACTGTTGGTGGGACTGTAAACTAGTTCAACCATTGTGGAAGTCAGTGTGGCGATTCCTCAGGTATCTAGAACTAGAAATACCATTTGACCCAGCCATCCCATTACTGGGTATATACCCAAAGGATTATAAATCATGCTGCTATAAAGACACATGCACACGTATGTTTATTGAAGCACTATTCACAATAGCAAAGACTTGGAACCAACCCAAATGTCCACCAATGATAGACTGGATTAAGAAAATGTGGCACATATACACCATGGAATACTATGCAGCCATAAAAAATGATAAGTTCATGTCCTTTGTAGGGACATGGATGAAATTGGAAATCATCATTCTCACTAAACTATGGCAAGGACAAAAAACCAAACACCACATGTTCTCACTCATAGGTGGGAATTGAACAATGAGAACACATGGACACAGGAAGGGGAATATCACACTCTGGGTACTGTTGTGGGGTGGGGGGAGGGGGGAGGGATAGCATTAGGAGATATACCTAATGCTAAATGATGAGTTAATGGGTGCAGCACATCAGCATGACACATGTATACATATGTTACTAACCTGCACATTGTGCACATGTACCCTAAAACTTAAAGCATAATAATAATAAAATTAAAAAAAAGATTATAACCACGCATTTTCAACTGCAAAAATAAAAAAATAAAAAATAAATCCTTTCTATTAAACTTTTAATAAAGGTCAACTGGATAATGAGGCAAATATAATTATAGTGGAGCCACTAAACTAATAATATTTCAATTCCAAAAGTAATAATTAGAGGAAAATTTAATGTAAGGCTTATTATTAGAAAGAATTCTTATTTGGGGAACTGTAATACACACATTTAAAAGAAGACTTAAAAACATGAAATGACTGACAGAGTAATTACGAAAAATGTAGTTAGATTTGAATGCATACATTATGCTGCAGGTGTGAATTTCAGAGTGTACTGGAATTATTAAAATGACATTCCTGTTTGAAGTTAGTAAAGAAAGGCTCTTGAACTTGACAAAAATGTTTGTCAACATACAAAAAATAGTACAGAACTGTAAAGTACAATTACATTCTCCTCTTTTCAAACAAGTATGGTTTCAATATGTTTGGCAAGTACTATACTTTGCGCATCTCACCCACGGTATCAATCACTTCAAGGTTGACTTTGAAACTATATTCAGATGATAGCAGAGACTGGTTAATATCCATGCAACAATAGTAACCTCTTTCCTTTCAGCCATACAAACCATGATGATTTTAGAGGAGAGAAAAAATGGTATTCTAACCAACCAATTTGCATATTCTCCTTGCAAAAGTAAAATATTTTCAATATATAATATTTTATGCTTATTGTGTTAATCTTGAATTGCAGGGGAAGAAATGCTTGTTTTAATGCTATACCTAAGAAAGCCTGTGCTCAGTCTTTTCCTGTTCAAAGCTTTTGCTAGTATTTGTTGGTGAAGTTGCTGTTGTCCTTTTGTTCTGGGCCTTTTGTTAATCCACAGGATTTTGCCCTCCACAGAATAACCTTTTAATTGATACCAATATCTTAGATTAAGCTCTTTTCATAGGCCAAAGTAACATTTGTAATCCATTCTTAGGCATTATATTTCGTATGCATTTTTAAACACATAATTGGATTTTAAAATTGAGTTAAATTGAAGAGACAGCACTAGGAAATTCTTATTCTATCTCTATATCTGCATGCCTCAATGACAAAAATTACTAAACACTTTTTCTCTCTGTGAATTGCTTCTCAACTGCCTCTATAAAGTGATAGACAGAGAGACAGAGACAGACATAATGGAAGCCACAATCTCATGTCTCATCTGGGACCTTGCACAACCAGTCACTCTCTTTCTCTTTCATCTTCAATCTCTCACTTCTTTATCGGCCACTTATGAAAATATGTAATATAAACTACTTCTAACCCTCATTTTTTCTTCAAAACATCACTGTTTTCTTCCATTTCTTCACTAATAAAGCATATGGCATGGTGTATATTGTCTCACTTCTCATTACCTCCTTAAACCAACCTATTTATTTGACTCATCTGAAAATGTTTCTTAATAAATTACTAATAACTATTTGCTTGATGTATCTAACATGCCTGAATTAAATTTAAATTTAATGTTATATAAATAGTGAAGTGAGAATGTGCTCTACACTTTGACCTGATAATGGCTGCTTTGTGGAAAATGATCTATTAGGGAAAGGAGCAAGACTAGGAGCAAGGCAACTAATGAGGAGACTTGTAGTATTACAGGAGTGAGTGATAGTATCTTTCACTTGGGTATTAGGATATTATTATTTTTTAAAAATTAGATTTATGTTGTATTTTGAAAAATATATAGACATGATTTACTAATAGACTGGATGAAGAGTATGAGACAAAAGGGAAAATCAAGGTTTTTTTTTTTTTCAGAAATGTATGTGTAAATGTTAAACTGACTAGATATAAGTGAAATGCAGGAGTAAGGCAGTAAAAATGTAGACACAGAGTCACTAAACAAAAATATATTAAGAAATGAGACTGAACTTACCTAAGGGGGGATTGCAATAGGTTTGGCAAGATGTACGTCATCACTATTTTTGATAAGCCCTGTTTTAGGAGAGAAAATAGGATAATGCTCAATTAGAGTTGATTAAGAAGATTATGAGAAGAGAGAAGTTGGTGACAGCAAGATATATAGGTAGAAATAAGTGTATGATAGATAAGGTTTTTGTTCTGTTGAAGGAAGGAAGGACATAAAAAGTGAATAAATACTTTTAAATTGTGGTAAATGCTATTAAGAAAAGAAAACATGGTGGAAAATAACTGAAAAAACTTAGCATTTTGTGATGGGAGCATTGATGAAGAAGTGACATTTCAGCTGGCAACGGATTGGGCAAGAAAGTGGAGACCTACCTGGGCCATATGTTTCTTGGTTACTCTGCCAGCTATTTTCTGTGTATTCCTGGGAATAATTTTAAGCATGCCCAAGATTCTGGGGATCAGCATTTTGACTGGGAAGGATCAATATACTTGCTCAAATCAGCCTTGCCTAAATTTAAGAAGAAAATCTTTATTTTTTTTCTTACATAACTACTAGAATAATATCGATTTGGAAAATCATTATGGTAATTTATTTTCCTCTTAAATATTAAAGCATTTAAAAGGAAAATAGCATCACCACTAAAGACAGAAATTATTTTAATTTTATAGGAAGAAACTTGAGGTTCAAAGATCAAGGAGCATCTCCAGTTCAAATGATAAAAATAGGGTTTGATATTTGCAAGGACACAGCATATTATTAAGTTAAGATACTACTTGCTTTTACAAAGGTAAAAAAATGCTTTATTTAAAAACACACACAATAAGTGGGAGCTAAAGAATCACTATTCATGGACAAAGAGGTGGCATCAGTAGACACTGGGGACTGCTAAAGGGGGATGGAGGGAGGAAAATAAGGATTGAAAAACTAAGAATTTGGTACTATACTCAGCATCCGGGTGATGGGATCAATCATACTCAAATCTTGGCATTATGCAATATACCCAGATCAAAAACCTGGGCTTATACCCCCTCAATCTAAACTAAAATGTAAAATTATACATTTTAAAATAACATACAAAAACCTGATCATTTTAGTCAATTCCTATGGCAGCCTTAATCTGACTGTTTCTCAGGTATATGGTAACTGTTACAGGGTTGACAAATTTTAGGCTATTTTAATTGGAAAGGAAGAGCATAAGTACAATGATGCATCCATACACTTGAGATTTTAGCATATTCACTGGTCCTTGATTATAAAAATCCTGAAAATGAATTCCTTTGTAGTTAGTACAATTACAGTAAATTTCAATTAACATATGCTTGTGTGAATAAAACTGTATATCTAATTAAATGAATATCTCTTTATGACTATCATCTATCTATCTATCTATCTATCTATCTATCTATCCATCCATCTATCTATCATCTACCAAGAAAGGGGCTGAATGATGGATTCACTTTCAATGAGAAATAAAAGCTCAGGAGCATAAGCTGTTTTGTGAACAGACTTTTGTATAAAGAGTGACCTCTTGAAGGAGGTCCCATTGTTCTGGCCCTTTGAAAAATGGAATTTACAATAATAGAAGATATTTAGCATAGCAATTCAGCCTGAAAATAACCAAATAAATTGTGCAATTAAAAACAAAAATTCCAAGCTAGAGGAGAGCAGTACAGCCTAGTGAGCTTCACCTAGACTATACTCAGTCAGGGAGAAATGGTACATCCTAAAAGGAAATTGGTGTTATTCAGAATTGGAGACAGACACCGAGCAACCAAATGAAAAAAAAAAAAAAGCGCACATTTCATTTGAGAATTAAAATCATTCTACAGAGGAACAAATTCTTAAAAGATGACTTCACGGCATTATTAATGTCTGCAATTAGTTTTAATACTCAGAAAAGACATACATATTTCTTCTCTTATGTTAAGGCCAAATTGGGTTAAATGAAACATATTTAGATTACACAGAAAGACATAGTTCTGGAGAATTAATAAATGCAATTGATTATGGTGTGGGAGGATTATGAATTGATTTATCTGGTGCTAAAGTAGACTAACTTGTCACCTGGCAGGAGTAGTTTGATGTGGCATAGGAATATAGAACAAAGAACCTCTTAAAAGTCTTAAAGTTCTATATTCAAAGATTCTCCCAAAATATATGATTATTTTTGTAGTATGTGTTTTAAAAGAATCAATTCTGAAATAATTCATAACAAAAAATTTGATGCTTTATCTAAGCTTTGATATAAGTAAAGGTAAGAATCCTCCAGATTGTCATTTATAATCTATGTTATTAAAAATGTTACTTTTTATCAAATGTTTTCTCAATGGTCCATAAAATTAAGATATAAGTCATAATTGAAATGTCCATTAAAAAGCTTTGCTTTAGAGTAATATTATCACTTATATGTCAGCATTAAGCAAAACAAAATGAAACACACTCACAAATATATTTACTACTTTATAAAGCATTGCTTGTCATTTGATCATTTTTTATTTTGTTTTGTGATTCTGAAGGATTTAGGAAACTCTATATGTCAGTCCCAGGGCAATTTAGTTTCAAAAAGACTTTGGCATCTACTAAGACATTTTAAGTCTAAACATTGATTATGGATATTTTATCAGCAAGTAAAATTAATAAGCATTAATACAAAAATAAAAATAGCAAATCTGATTCTTTCCTGTGAATCAAAATGTGTGTGTGTGTGTGTTTATCTTTATGTAACAGGGCTGGGTTTTACATTCACTACTTTTGAATTGGCGGAATAGTCTCATCTCCACTGGCTTCTTTCCAATCTCACCCAAAAGTAGGTGCTGGAAGATTTCACTTCTTAACTCCCTATTCCAGTGTTCTTGCCCAATCTGCATATTAGAAATCATAAGGAGGCTTTTAAGATATACTGATGTCTTGTCCTAACTCCAGACCCATTACAACAAAATCCTTCTAGCAAGGGGGTGTTGAGGTCTGAGTATTGGTGTTTTTATCTTATTACCATGTGTGTCTGATGTGCATCCAGGGTTGAGACATATGTGACTGTCCAGGGCAATTATGGCCTTTGGACAGATGCACTGCCATCACGTGGCAGCTTGTTGGAAACACTGAATCTCAGACTGCACTCCAGTCTATGAAATAAGAATTTGCATTTCTACAATATCTTCCGGTAATGCATGCACAATAAGGCTTGAGGAGCACTCAATGAGATATGAGCATCTGGGTCATTGCAAAGAAGGGTTTGTCAATTGGTATAATAAGGCAGAGCTCAACAAGTGTATCAATTCTATTAAATAAGCATGGAGGCATGTAAGGTCCTGGGTAAGGTGGAGCTCTCCACATATGACAAGGAGAGGGAGTGCAATTTTCTCTCCATTCTGTAGACTATGTGGACTGTGGACATGAGGGCCTCTCATGCAGTCTCATCAGGATATTAAAAATAGTTTTTGCTCTGGCAGAGACTGACCAACTGCTGGAGGTCAACTTTGCACACCTTTATGTGCACATCCTGTGAGATGAGCACCGCTCAGCCCTTCTGAAGTAAGCCCCTTTCTCACTGACAGCGCTAGAAAACCCAATGGAGACTACCTGGTCTGGATTATCTGAATCTTTCCCCAATCTCTTACCCCTTTGTTTTTGTCTAAATAAATTCTATCTTCCTTCCTCTCAGTTTCAGCCCTTTTAATCTTAATATCTATTTTTTCCCAAAAAATGCACACCTGTTCTAAACAAAAGCTGTGATTTTCAAACCATTGTCTCTATTATGAATTTGAAATATTGCTTAGAATCTCAAAAGCAGAATATAGTTTTTTTCCTCTGTGTAATCTTTCAGTAAAGTTTTACATTTTCTCTGATTAAATAGATGCCTTAAACTTAATGAAAGCAGGGAGGCACTGAAAATAACTTTGAGAGAACTGGTAGAGCCACATATTACAAATGAATAGATATCTCCAGGTAGTTTTAATCTGAATATTAGTTTTTAGACCTATTTCTTTTCAACTGATGCTTTGATGTAAAGAATCTTTATATTTCTTTTTAACTCTAAGAGACAACATTTTGTTGATATTATTGACTCAGTGCCTATTTTTCTTTCCCTATGAGGGATAGTAAAAACAATATAATTTGGATCAAATTGTTAATCGTATACATGAATGTTACTTACAGGACTTCATGCACTCACCACTAAAAAAACATGCATTTTCCTAGCATGTTATCCATGATCTCCAAGAGGTGCTTCCTAATAGGCTTATTTCATGATCAGAATTTATTACAGTACATTAGAATGATGTCTTTTTCCTCAGTAGGATGGCAGCTAACTGGTATAGGAAAACCATAATACATAATATAGCATATGATTATCTAGTAGTATCTTCTCAAGGTACATATGGCTAAAATCAAATGAGATTTAATTTTACTCTAGCTCAGAGCACACAGATATTCAGGACCAGCATCATTTCATAATATTATTTGAAATGAAAACCAGTGTTAAACTGTGTCTACATAAAGAGCTATTATTAAAAATATGGTGTTTTTTGTCTAAACAAGGCATATGTTTATATAAAATTTGTTTTATATTAACAAAGTAAACAGAATAAGTCGTGGATCATTTAAGGAACAATAACACTGAGTATATTAGTCAAGGATTATATGGTGTTACCAAACACCTCTCAGCCTTCAAATCTGCTGATTTGGGTTGGTTAGAATTTTTCTACATCCAGATACTTAGAGATCCAAGTTTCCTTGATCTTGAGATGCCACCACACCATCTCAATGCATGGTGTTCAACTGTGCCTAGGTAGAGGAATCAGATTCGTCATGCAAGCTTATAAAATAGAGAGAAAAATGAATGCCTCTGTTTTCTTATATGAAGGCAGTAAGGAGAATTCAGTGCTTCTATAAAAAAATCAGAGTCTAAATCACAAGTTTACATATATATGTGCTTGAGAGTATGTATATAGATCTAGATATATAGCATATACATGTTACATCTATATATACACACACTTATATATACAATGTATTTAGGTCATGCTTATATTCCATTATTTTATAACAACTAAGTACCTTCATTCCTTTAATTACTAGTGTGTATTAGTACCCACTATGGGCCAGGACATAGTTGTTATATTACATAAGTGATTTGATCATCGATACATTATTTAAACATGTCTTATAGAAACAGGCTCAGATCTATAATGCCTAGATGTATTTCTACTTGTATTTGTGTTACAATATCTTATCTGTTGGAACATGTTGTATGAGTGGACCATTACGTTGTTGCTTCTAGCATCCTATTTTTCTTTTTTGTGTGAATATTTCTGAGGGAACTATTAGAAACATATATAAACGGATACTAAAGAATTACTAGAGTAATTCAACACACTCCTGCTTCAGCAACTCTATTTGAATCTTTTTATATTTGTTGTTTACAACAACTCTGGGTAAAATGTAAATTTTCCCGCAGGTTCTTAAAATAGATGTGTTTTAAAAAATTCTCAGGAGGAACATATGAGTTGAATAACAAGAAGTTTTCCTTTTATAAAGCCTCTTAGAATATTTTTTTCTTGGGGCAATTCAAAGAGACTAAATAATTTTGTCACAAATAAGAGGTGCTTAAATTGTAATTTTAAAAGAAGTCTTGAAATAGGTATGTCTCCTCTTGAGAGAATTGATGTGCATGTAGTATGAAAACTCATTCCCAAAAGATAATTGGAGCATTTTTCTTTCATCTGTGAGGTGATTCTTAATAAGCAAAAAGTGTTCTAATTTTAAAAAAGCGGGAAATAAAAAGAAAAATAAAACCCAAGTTAACTCAAAAAGTTAATGGTGGAATGAACTAACAGCAAATGGGGCACTTTAGGAATGTTTTCTTCTTTTAAAATATATCTTCTTATAGCTTCTGAAATTAGTATTTATGTACTCTAAAAGCTATAACATAGCTTGTAAGTGATATCAGCAAGTTCTTAAACACATTACAAAACTTTAAACAATGCAACTTTCTTGGGTTAAGGAGAAAAAGAATAAAAACTGTATGTCTTAGTCCACCTGGGTTTCCATCAAAACTATCATACACTGAGTGGTTTAAACAACACAAATTTATTTCTTCACAATTCTGGAGGCTAGAAGTCCAAGAACAAGGTGCCAGTATGGTCAGGCTCTAGCTTGTGGATGACTGCCTTCTCGCTGTATCCTTGTACAGCAGTGAGAGAAAGAGGAGATAGCAAGCTCTCTGGTGTCTTTTTTTGTTGCACAAGTGCACCAATCCTATCAAGAGGGCTTTGCTTTCATGACCTCATCTAAACCTAATTAGCTCTGAAGGCCCCATCTCCAAATAGCATCTCTTGTGAGGTTAAGATTACCTAACTGGAAATTTCCATAATTTTGTCATTTCAAGAATGTTAAATAGGCCAGGCATGGTGGCTCATGCCTGTAATGCCAGCACTTTGGGAGGCCAAGGCAGGAGGGTCACCTGATCCCAGAGTTCTAGACCAGCCTGGGTAACATAGCTAGATCTCATCTCTCCTAAAAATACAAAAATTAGCTGGACATGGTGGCACGGGCTTGTAGTCCGAGCTACTCTGGAGGCTGAGGTGGGAGGATCACTTGAGCCAGAAAGGCAGAGGTTGCAGTGGGCCCTGAATGTGCCACTGCACTCTAGCCTGGGCAGCAAAGCAATACTCTGCCAAAAGAAAAAAAAAAAAAAAAAACAAATTTAAAAAGAATGTTAAATAAAATTATACAGTATGTAAGATTTGGGCATTGTCTTTTTTCACTTGGAATAATTTTCTCACAGTTTGTTCAGGTTATCACACGTCAATAATTCCATGTATTTACTACTAAGTAGTATGTCATGGTGTCTACACATAATAGTTTATATAACCAGTCATCCATGGAAGGACATAGGTCATTTTCAACTTTTATTTGTTTTAAATAAAGCTGCCGTAAACATTAGTGTACAAATATTCGTGTAAATGTATGTGTTCATCTCTCTGGGATACTCAGGAATGCAATTATGGGTCATATGGCAGTGGCATGTTTAGTCATGTAAAAAACTACCATCCTATTTTCCAGACTGGCTGTACCATTTTATATTTCTATCAGCAATATAGGAGTAATCTGCTTTCTCTGCATCCTGATCATTATTTGCTGCTGTCAACGTTTTTTAATTTAATTTTTATCACTCGTATGTGTATTTAGTGATATCTCATGGTTGATTTAATTTTTGTTTCCCTAATGGCTAACATTATTGAATACCTTTTTATGTACTTATTTTCCATTAATATATCCTCTTCAGTAAAATTTCTGTTCATGTCTTCTGCCCATTTTCTAATTGGATTGTTTATTTTTTTACTGTTGAGTTTCAGTCTGTTGTATAGTCTATATTTCAGTCCTGTATTTTATATGTGACTTGAAAATATTTTCTCCTGGTCTACAGCTTGTCTTTCCACCTTTTAAATAAGGTCTTTTTTAGAGAAAAAAGTTTTAATTTTGATGTGTCCAATCTGTTAACTCTTTTTCTCTGTGTCATGTTTACTGTCATCAAGTATAAGAATTCCCTGCTCAGCTAGAGATCCTGAAGATAATATCCCTTGTGGTCTCTACAAGCTTTGTAGTTTTACATTGTACATTTAAATCTGTAATACATTTGAGTTAACTTTTGTATGAGGTGTAAGGTTTAGATGTTTAGATTGAGGTTCAGTTGTTGGTCTATGAATAACCAATTGCTCTAGCACCCTTTGTTGAAACGGTTATTCTTCCTTCATTTAATTACTTTTGACCTTTGTGAAAAAGCAGTAGAAGAAATACAATACTTCTATATGAATCTACCAAAATACATATTGCATCTATATATAGAAAACAGCCAAACACTGATGAGAAATGTCATAGAAGAATAAAATAAGTGAGGAAGATACTCGGTGTTTGTGAATTGAAAGAATCAATATTATTTAAATGTCAATTCTTCTCAATTTGCAGAACAGTTTCACCACAATCCCAATCCAGATTCCAGCAAGCTACTCTGTAGATGTTGACAATAATTCTAAAGTTTATATGAAAAAAAGAAAACAAATAAAATGTAGTACATATACACAATGGAGTCCTATTTAGCCATAAAAAGAGTGAGATGTTGTCATTTTCAACAAAATGGATGGAACTAGAAGACATTATGTTAAGTGAAATAAGACAGGCACAGAAAGACAAACTGCACATTCTCACTCATTAGTGGGAGCTAAAAATTAAAACAATTGAACCCATTGAAATAAAGAGTAGAATGATGGTTACCAGAGGCTGGGAAGAGTAGTGAGGGATAGAGTGGAGATGGCTAATGTATACAAAAACATAGATAGAATGAGTAACATCCAGTATTTGGTAGCATGATAGGGTGATTACAGTCAACAATAATTTACTGTACATTTTAAAATAAGAAAAAAAATAATTAGAATGTTTATAATGTAAAGAAATGAAGACTATTTGAGGGGATGAATACCCCATTTACCCTGATGTGATTATTACACATTATATGCCTGTGTCAAAACATCTCACATGCACCATGTCATGAGGACATAACTTGTGCTTTCTCAAGGGTTTTATGGCACAGGAAATGACAACAACCAGCGACTCAAGTTAGATGCTTGAATCACGTGGTTTATTAATTACTATAACCAACTGTCATTTCTCAGCACAGGCAAAAACACAATCAAAGGGGGTTATTAAGGACCAGCCTCACCACGGCAGTTAAAATCATTCAATCCAAGTTCCATTCAACATTCATGTGTATCCTTGGAGGATCAAACAACCTCCAGTCTGTCCATCCTGGTCTTGTCCGATGTCAGAGTGAATGGGCAGAGGGCCTCCACACAGCTAGCTCTTGCCGCTAAGCATGCAGCAAGGGGCATAGAGATTAATTGGGGATTTGCTGCAGACAACTGGTCGTGAAGTCCTTCTTTTCTATGCTCATCCTTCGGTGTAGTCCTGAGTCCTTCTTCCTGATTGGTTATGCCCGTGGTAATCCCTTGTTGTTTTGATCCATTTGTTTGCCAAAGTCCAAAATCAAAACATTTTGCAATGTCCATGACTGCTTACCAAACTTGTTTATCAAAATCCAAAGTCCCAGATACATTTGGCAACATCTGTGTCAACATCTTTCTATTTTATCTTGTTTTACATGTCCTGACTATTTGGTCAACACGTGCTTACACTTTTATCTTTTTTTACCATGTCTTGACCTCTGGTCAAAACATGTTTACAATGTTATTATACCTTATACTCCTAACACACCACAAATATATACACCTACTACATACCCATAAAATTAAAATTTAAAAATAAATTTAAAAAATTCTCCCCCAAAAACAAAAGAGCTGGAATCGCTAAAAAAAAAAAAAAAAAAAAGCTTGAGGAGAAAAAATTAAAGGACTCATATTATCCAATTTCAAGACTTACTATAAAGCTACAGAATATTAGTAGAAGAGTAGACACATAAATCAATGGAATAGAGATGTAATAGAGACCCCAGACATGAAACTGCACAAATATAGTCAAGTAATTTTTAACAAAGTCACAGAAGCAATTCAACAAAGGAAGGAATTTTTTTTCAATAAATGATGCTAAAGCAATTAGACTTCTGTGTGGAAAAAAAAAGAATCTAGCCTGATCTTATAAATTACACAAAAATAACTTGAAATGGATTGTAGGCCTAAATTTAAAATCCAAAACTAGAAACTTCTAAGAAAAAAATAAACATAAGTAAAAATTGGTGTGATGATGAGTTTGGCAATTAGTTGCTGGATTCAATATCAAAAACAAAATTCATGAAAGAAAAATAAGTCATAGTTTATCAGTTTTAAAACTTATCTGGGAAGGACATTGTGAAGGGTATCAATAGACAAGGCCCAATATCAGAGATTATATTTGGGAAACTCATAAGGACATGTATACAAAATAAAGAAGTCCTAAAACTTGACAATAACAAAACAAACTACCCAAGAAAAAACTGGGTAAAAGCTCTGAACAGACACATCACTAGAGAAGAAACACAGGTAGAAATAATCACCATCGTATATCATTAAGACACTGCAAATTTAAATAAAATTAGATTTTACTACACACCTACTATAATGGTTAAAATCCAAAAAACTGACAATGCTGGTGAGGATGTAAAGCAATAGGAACACTGTTCATTTGTTGCCCTTGGGGATGCATAATTGTACGGCCACTTTGGAAGGCAGTTTGGCAGACTCTTATAAAGCTAAACATTGTCTCACTATAAAATGTAGCATTCATACTCCTAGGTAATTACTCAACTGATTTAAAAACTGATATCCAAACAAAACTTTGCTTGCAAATGTTTATAACATATAGTTTAGCCATAATTTTCACAAACTAGAAGTAACCTAGATGTTCTTTATAGGTGAATTCATAAACTATGGCATATCCATCCATGAGAGAGGAGGCAGTTAGAGGCCAGTTATGTAGATAGAGAGGGAGGGTCTTGGGAGTGGAAAAACACTTTGGGACCACACCTGCATTGCCCATGTAGACAATGGGAAGAAATTTGATTAAGAACTTCCTCTTATGCCAGGATGTTTGCTCAGAAGGGACTGTCCCAACTTAGGCACAGGCGAAATAAATCAACCTAACTATCTTTAACTGGACCCAGCTCATTATAATATCATTAACATGACATCAGCATTGTGGTTTTAGCCCCACTGTAGGTTTCACTTATGCACTCATGGGTAATAACCAAGATGTAGACACTATGGCCAACCTCAGGCATGCACAGATGCAACACCTCTAGGAGGGAACTTTACCTTTCTCATTTGGGAAGAGCCCACAGAAGACTTCCTTGTTCTTGCTACATGGAAAAAGAACAAAAAAAACAGAACACAGGCCCATTTCCAGTGACTCACTTCAGGTCCCTGTCTTTGCTGAGAGCTTTCCTTTCGCTTAATAAATGCTACTCTGCCTTACTCACTTACTCCAGTGTCCACATGCCTCTTCTCAGTAATGGGACAGGAACTTAGACCTAGCTGAACTAAGAAAACTGTAATACATGAAATATTATTAAGTGCATTAAAAATGAGTACTCAAGCCACCAAAAGACATGGATGAATTTAAAATGCAAGATGCCTATCTAAACAGGCTACATACTATATGATTTCAATTATATGACATTATGAAAAAGGCAAAACTATAGTTACTGTAAACATATTAGTGGTTGTCATGGGTTCAGATGGGGAGGGATTGGATGAGTGAAGCAGAGGGTTTTACTAAGGGTAGTGAACCTGGTGTTTATGATGTTGTAATGGTGGATATATATCACTGTGCATTAGTCCAAACTCATAGAACTTTATAGGATAATGAGTGAAATTTAATGTATACAGAGGAATGCCAGATTACTTAGGAGGTCAGGGGATCATAGGATTGAATGTAGAATATGATGAAAGACATTCATTGTACTACAAATGCTTGAAACAATCTACTGAGAATGATGGGGAATAAGATACTGGCCTGCATAATTTTGGAAATGAATAGAGTCTATAAGACTAAAGGCAAATAAATGAATCAATATAGATGAAACCAATCAGAGATCCAAAATGTTAAGTGTCTCAGGTCAGACACTTAAGAAAGTTAGAAGTCATCACTCTCATCTTCACAAGAAAAAAGAGCTAAAAACTTTAATGTCTTCAACTTTTCTTAAATCCATCAAAGGCAAGCTGCTATCCTTCAAATTAGAGACATAGGCAACTACAGAGAATCACAGCTTTTTGGAAAAGAAGCCCAGGAGCAGGAACCTATTGCTACAGCTAGCTCTGGGATAGGGAAACCTAAACAGTAATCATTGAATTGCTGGCAGCTCAATGTGCACAACTTTGAGACTTAAGAACTAGAGGGAGAGCCGCCTTGTGGGGGGACCCACATTTTCATAAGTTTCACCCCCCAGAAATCCCAGCAAATTCTCAGGGCAAAGATCTAAGGAAATTCCCTGGCAGGGGAAGAGGAAAAGTAACCATTTAAAAATATAACCAGAGGATTCTGTTCTCCTTAACAAAAGCCCTCCCTCAAGTCACACTGTTTTACCAGAACCTAACCACTGTGGGTTTTATAGGAGCCTGACATGGGGGAATGGGAATACTTAATTCTAGTTCCTTCCTGAGGGGAAAAGCACTAGCAAGAATTTGTGAAGATCACAGCCCTGGGTCACAGGCTCACTAAAAGATTGCAATCTAATCATAGGACAATAGAAAACTTTCTCTCCCCCCATACTTTACCACCACATCAATAGGACTCTTGCATAATAATAGGCAATTACAATGGAGAGAACTGAAAACTTAAAGCATTATTTAAGAAGGAGGATCTAAAGAAACACAAAGAAAAGAAAAGAAACAAAAATAATGACAACAGAATAAATTTTAGCCTCTGAAACTTACAGCTATAGAAAACAGTAAACACGCCTAAATCATCACACCAATTTTTACTTATGTTTATTTTTTTCTTAGAAGTTTCTAGTTTTGGATTTTAAATTTAGACCTACAATCCATTTCAAGTTAAGAATTATATAAGAAAAAAAAAGAGGTCAAATATTAATCACATGAGAAATAAAAGAGGAACCATCACTCCTGAATCTGTGGATATTAAAAGGGATATTATGAGCAACTTTATGCCTACAAATTTGATAACTTAGATGAAATGGACCAATTTTTTAAAAGAAACAATCTCACAATTGTCAGATTTCACAAAAGAAGAAATATATAAAATGAATATATCTGTACTTCTTAAATAAATTGAGTCAATAACTTTTCAAATCAGAAAGTACTAGGCCCAGATGGACTCACCAGTATATTCCACAAAACATTTAAGGAGGAAATTAGGACATTGCTTTACAATGTCTTCCAGATAATAGAAGCAGAAGGAATACTTCCTGACTCATTGTATTGGGTTACCATAAACCTAATACTAAATGAGAGAAATATTACAGTAAAAATCATAGACCAATATCCATCATGAACCTAAATGTGAAAAACCTCAACAAAATATTACCAAATAAAATCTAACAATATATAAAAATATTTATATACCATGACTTAGGAATCATTCAAAGTCGGGAAAACTGAATCAACATTCAAAAATAAGTCAATGTAATCCATTACATCAACAAGCTAAAAAAGAAAAAAAAATGTTTTATCATATCAATAAGTACAGAAAACATGTTCGATACAACCCAACATTCATTCATTATAAAAAAAATCTCAGCAAACTAGGAATAGGGGGAATTTTATTAACGTAATACAGACTGTCTCCAAAAGATAACTACAGCTAACATCATACTTAATGGTGAGAGGCTAGATGCTTTTCCAAGATCAGGAACAAAACAAGGATGTTGCCTCTTACCATTTCTATCAACATCTTACCAGAAGTCTTAGTTAATGCAACAAGCCAATAAAAGTAATTAAAATTGCATACAGATGGGAAAAGAAGAAATGAAAATATATTTTTTTGCAGATTACGTAATTGTCTTTGTGGAAAATCACAAAGATTCAACAACAATGACAAACTCCTAGAACTAATAGGCAATTATAGTAAGCTTGTAGGATATAAGGCTAATACAGGTACACCTTGTTTTATTTCACTTTGCTTTATTATGATTCATGGATATTGTATTTATTACAAATTAAAGATTAGTAGCAACCCTGCATTGAGCTAGTCTATCATTGTCATTTTTCCAACAGCATGTGCTCACTTCATGTCTCTGTATCACATTTTAGAAATTCTCACAATATTTCAAACTTTTTCATTATTATTATATCTTTTAAGCTTATCTGCAATTAGTGATTTTTGATGCTACTATTGTAATTGTTTTGGGTCTCCGTGAATCATCCTCATATAAGATGGAGAACTTAATAAAAAATGCTATGTGTGTTCCAACTGGTTCACCAATGACTGGTCCCCCATCTCTGTCCCTCTCCTTGGGCTTCCCTGTTCCCTAAGCTATAGCAATATCAAAATTAGGTAAATTAACACTACAATGACCTCTACATGTTCAAGTGACAGGAAGAATCACACACCTCTCACTTTATACCAAAAGCTAGAAATTATTAATCTTAGTGAGGAAGGCATGTCAAAAGCTGAGATAAGCCTAAAGCTAGACCTCTTGCATCAGTTAGCCAAGCTGTAAATGCAAAAGAAATGTTCTTCAATAAAATTAAAAGCACTGCTCCAGTGAACACATGAATGATAAGAAAGCAAAATAGCCTTATTGCTGATACGGAGCAAGTTGTAGTGGCCTGGATAAAGGATCAAACCAAGCACAACTTTTTTATAGGCCAAAGACTAATCTAGAATAAGGCCCCTTCAGTTCTATGAAGGCTGAAAGGGGTAATAGATGCACAAAAGTTTGAAACTAATAGGGGTTGTTTCATAAGGTTTAAGAAAAGAAACCATCTCCATAAAATAAAAGTGCAATGTGAAGCAGCAAGTGTTGATGTAGAAGCTTCAGCAAGTTATCCACAAGATCGAGCTAAGATAGTTGATGAAGGGTGATACACTAAACAGATTTTCAATGTAGATGAAACAGTCTTATATTGAAAGAGGAGTCCATCTAAGACTTTCATAGCTAGAGAGGACAAGTCAATGACTGGCTTCAAAGCTTCAAAGGACAGGCTGACTCAATTGTTAGGGGCTAATGCAGCTGGTGATGTTAAGTTGAAGCCAATACATATTTATCATTTTAAAAATCCTAGGGTCCTTATCAATGATGCTAAATCTACTTTGCCTGTGCTCCATAAATTAAATAACAAAGCCTGGATGACAGCACATCTGTTTACACCATGATTTACTGAATATTTCTAGCCCAGTGTTGAGATCTACTACTCAGAGGAAAAGATTGCTTTTAAAATATTACTACTCATTGACAATAAACCTAGTCAGTGAAGGGGTTTGATGGAGATGTACAAGGCTCATAGTGTTTTCATGCCTGCCAACACAAAATCCATTGTGCAGTGCATGGATCACAGAGTAATTTTGACTTTCAAGCCTTATTATTTAAGAATATTTTATAAAGCTGTTTTTCCATAAATAGTAATTTCTCTATTGCATCTGGGCAAAGTAAATTGAACACTTTCTAGAAACAATTTGCCATTCCAGATGCCATTAAGAACATCCATGAATCATTGGAAGGGGTCAAAATATCAACATTAATATTAACAGTTGTTTGAAATGAGTTAATTTCAAGCCTCATGGATGACTTTGAGGTGTTTATGACTTTGGTGGAAGAAATAATTGTAGATATAGTAGAAATAGCAAGAGAACTAGAAGTAGAAGTGGCAATTAGAAGATTGAATTGCTGAAATCTTATGAGAAAATTGGAATCAATGAGGAGTTGTTACTTATAGATGTCAAGAAAAGGTGGTTTCTTGCAATGGAATATATTCCTGGTGAAAATGCTGTGTGAATACGTTTGAAATCTCAGCAAAGGGTTTAGAAAAATATATCAACTTAATTGATAAAGTAGCAGCAAGGTTTTGGAGTATTGACTTAAATTATCAAAGAAGTTCTACTGTTAATTAAATGCTATCAAACAGCATCATATGTTACAGAGAAGCCTTTCATGAAAGGAAGAGTCAATTGATATGGGAAACTTCAGTGTTGTCTGACTTTAAGAAATTGGCACAGCCATTGCAAACTTTAGCTGGCACAACTCTAATCAGTCAGCAGCCATCAACTTTGAGGCAAGACCCTCCACTAAAAAAAGAATACAACGCACTGAAGGCTCAAATGATAGTTACACATTTTTAGCAATAAAGTATATTTTAAATAAGGCCTGCACATTATTTTGAGATATAATAGTATTGCACACTTAAACCACAGTATAGTATAAATGTAAGTTTTATACACACTGAGAAACAAACAATTTGTGCCTTTCTTTATTGCATTTCCCTTTATTGCCTTGGTGAAGAACCAGACCTGCAATATCTCTGAGGTATGGGTACATACATAAGTCAATTGCTTTCCTATACACCAGCAATGAACAACTAGAATTTGAAATTAAATACACAAGAATTACAATAGCACCCTAAAATAAAATACTTAGTTTGGTATAGAAAAACAAATATGAAGAATATCTATGTGAAAAAAACAAAACTCTGATGAAAGAAATCTAAGATCTAAACAACTGGAGTTAAATTCCATATTCATGACTAGAAAGAGTCAATATGGTTAAGATTGTTCATACTTCTCAATTAGATGTATTGATTCAATGAAAATCCAATGAAAATTTTAGCATTTTATTTAGTGGATACCTAAAATGTATTACAAAATTCATATGGAGAGGAAGAAAAACAAAGTTGGAAGACTTAGATATGGTAATTCAAAAATTACTATTAAACTATATTAATCAAGACTGTGTTATTGTTAAAAGATATATGGAACAATAAAGGGCCCACACAATATACCTGTCACCTTTCACAAAATTAACTTGATATGCAACACAGACCTACATGTACAATTCAAAACAATAAAACTCCTAGAAGACAACATAAGAGAAAGTCTAAGTGATGTTGTGTTTCACAATGCCTTTTTAGATACAGCACCAAAAGCAAGATCTATGAAAAGAAAAATAAATTGGTAGGTTTTACTTAATATTAAAAGCTTGTGTTGTGCAAAAGACACTATAAAGAGAATTTTTTAAAAGCTGCAGACTGGGATAAAATATTTGCAAAACACATATCTGAAAAATGCTTCACATCCAAAAACAGGAAGAAATCTTAAAACTCAACAAGAATTCTGATGAAAAAATGGGTAAAAGATTCTAAACAGATGGCTCACAAAAAAAGATATACAGATGATGTCTTAAGTTTGTTTAGTCTTACTGTAAAGAAATACCTGAATCTGGGTGATTCATTTTTTAAAAACAAAGGTTTATTTGGGTCATGATTCTGATTTTAGATTGAACATCCGCATCTGGTGAAGGCCTTAGGCTGCTTCCAATTATGGTTGAAGATGAAGGGAAGCCACTGTGTGCAGGGATCACATGGCAAGAAAGAAACCAAGAGTGAGAGGGGAGAAGTGCTAGCCTCTTTTCAACAGCAAGCTCTGTTGGGAATTATTAAAGTGAGAACTCACTCACCCCTGAGGGAGAGAATTAATCTATTCATAAGAGATCCATCCCCAAGGACCAAACACCTACAGTTACACCCTACCTCCCAACACCTCCACATTGGAGATTAAATTTCAACATGAGATCCATGAGGGACAAACAAACAATAGCAGACGGCAAATAAGCATAAAAAAAGATGTTCAGCATCATATGTTATTAGGGGATTGAGAATTCAAACGACTGTGAGATACCACTGTACACCTGTTAGAATAGATAAAATTTGATACAGTGATGACAAATGCTGGTGGGAATATGGAGCAACAAGAACTCTCATTTCTGCTGGAACTGCAAAATGGTACAGCTACTTTGGAAGAGAGTTTGGCCATTTTTATAACGCTAAACATAGTTTTACCATACAAATCCAGCAATCACACTCCTTGGTATTTATCGAAATGAGTTTAAAACTCATATCCACACAAAAACCTGCACACATATGTTTATGGCAGCTTTATTCATAATTTCCAAAACTTGGAAACAGCCAGATGTCCTTCAGTAGATAAGTGGATGAACAAACCATGATACATTCGTACAGTGGAATATTATTCAGCCATGAAAATAAAAGATCTATCAAGCAATGAAGACATGGAGGAACTTGAAATGCATATTGTTAATTGGAAGATGCCAGTCTAAAAAGGGTACATACTGTATTATTCAACTATTTGATAATCTGTAAAAAGCAAACTGTGGAGACAGAAAAAACTCTGTGGTTGTGGATTCAAGATGTTTAAAGCACAGAGGAAAGAAATAATAGGAGCACAAGGGATTTTTAGACAGTGAAATTATTCTGCATATTATTGTCATGGTAGATTGATGTCATCAGTTTGTCAAAACTCATAGAATGTTCAACACCAAGAGTAAACGATAATGTAAACTATGGATTTTAGTTAATAATAATGTATTCAATGCTGGTTCATCAAGTATAACAGCTGTATTGTACTAATGCAAGTCATTAACAATGGAAGAAACTAAGTGTGGAGGGAGAGAGGGAATACGTAAACTCTGTTCTTTTAGTTTTCTGTAAACATAAAACTGCTCTAAAAGTCTGTTAATTTAAAACATTTTAAAAAGCATGCAACTATACACAAGTCCCATAACCTAGTTGATAAAGTTGCTTTCGCTGGTGTATGAAATAACAATTCTGGAATTATGCATGTATACTGAAAATAAAAAGTTAAGTATGTTGATGGCAGGTGGCAAAAACCAGATTTCTTATTCTTGGAATAGGAGGTTACAGAGACTCAAGGAGAAGATGCTAGAATAATTTATGTGGTAATGTATTGGAGCTGGCAACATCAGTATGAACTCATGTTTACCATAATATAGATAGATATTAAATTGGTGCAAACATAACTGCAGTTTTTGCCATTAAGTTGCGGTTTTTGCCATTATACTGGCAAAAACTGCAATTACTTTCACACCCGCTTAATAGAGTGAGAGCGAGTGAGAGAATTACATATAGAAATATTTATAAGTACATGCATGTAAATCAATTATCACATACACCTGTATTTTCTTTTGCTCTAAACTAAGAGAGTCAAGAATCAAGGACATTCCAATAACAGTGTCCTTAGCACTCAGAATTTGGTTCCATTCTTGAAGAAAAGGAGCCAGAGCTCCTTGGAGAAATGACTAATTCTAGGACGAGGGCCTAGAACACCTTTTGTTTTCAAAAAGTAAGGAAGTGTTCAATAACCACACCCTGCCACACACACTACAATTTTGATTAGAAATTTTTAAAAATTTAACTTATATGCATTTTTTTAGAGAAATATTAAGGAGAGATCAATAAAAGAATACAACATAGAATAAATAACTTATGCAGCGAAAAATTTCATGAGGGAAGTGGAATGGAAATAAGTTAATTTTTAAGTGTAAATTACTTTAATTAATATTAAAAAGAGCTTACTCAACTATTTTAAATGAATGCTGAAAGCGGTATGCTATTTAGATTCTATTCATCAGCTTTAAAAGCATAAACAACTTAATGTTTAAGTTTACAAAAACTTGAAAAATTGCATTACTTGGAACTTCATAAACCTATAATGAAACAAATTTTATTTTAACTTAGTAAATGTGAGGAGGTACACAATTTTCAAATGCGATTTAGAGAAAAATTAGAAAACCTGTTTGCGGCCACACTGTTCTAGAGAATCCCAAATAAATTTTTTCCTAAATCCTTGTGGTGCCATAAACCTAACTTGCATTAATTTTTTGCAAGCAAATAATTTGGGCTCTGGTTTTATTCCAATCTCTATTTCCCCCTCCTCTCAGAATAGTATTCCCCCTCCTTAGAAGAATATTACAAAGCATTTTATATTTACGATGAATTCCCATGAGCAACCTACCTGTAAGAGAGGAATATGGTGTGAATGATGGGGTGGTAGCATGGGACAGATGATGTAGAGAAATAAAGCTCAGTTTATCCTGCCAAAACTCACTGTTTTGCTTATGTAGTATATAATATTGGGGTCATGGATAATCTAGTTTTACATTATATCTTTCTGATATCAAATGTGCTGAGGTAAAAAGAAGAGGCGTACACATGGCCAGGAGTATTTGAGGTACCAGAGGAAGCATGGACCTGTAACTGACAGAGTGAGGATTGTGCTCCAGAAGTAAAACATAGTTTCAAAGCAACAGACAGGGATTGATAAGGGGTAAGTGTAAGAATGAACTCAAGACAGCAGCAGAATTGATCCACAAGTTATTTGAATGTTTCAGAATATTATTCCAGGCTAATTTATTGTGGGTTCAATGACTTTGCTGCTTAAGTAGGTATAAAGGTACAAAGTAAGGCCATAGCAGTATGAAAAGAGTTAGCAGCAGGAAAAGAGTAACTATGTGTATCAACAAGGCAAGGGCTCTGAGGTAAGGGGGCTTTGCATGGCCTCAGAGAAGTTGAGGTGCCTTTAGAGTTTACACAACCTACTTCTTTGGGTAAGCAGAACCAAGAAAAAATGAGATCAGCTGTAACTATATTTCATTCTCTATATAATTAGAGAAAACTTATTGATGTCATAACTAAGGTTTAGTGTTGAAAATTATCTTTTAAACATTTTTTCATATGACATAAAATATTTTCCAAAACATTATTTATGTTATCTACTTGATATATTTTATTTAGGTATCCTTTATTTAACTGTCTCTTTTATTTGGGTTGCACATATGGGTTATTTCCAAATTTTGAATATTATAAATAATGCTATGAAGAAATCATTCATTCATTTTTCTCTTTAATAAATATTTAAGTGCCTTCCTATGTACCAGGCATTATTATAGTTTCATGGGATAAAACGATAGGTTTAAAAAAGAGTTTTTTTAACTTGATTAGAATGTTTAACTTAAATACATTATTTTCTAGAGTCTTTATTTTATTTCTATAGCATTTACACTTCTCAGAATTAAATGTGTTTCATGAATGTAGTCCATGAATTAAATAACCTCAGTCATGTATTAATAGCCTCAATTATTAAAAGTATTAGAATTTTGTTTGACAAGTATTTTCCAAACTAATTTTTTGGTTTATTGTTGTCTTTTACTTTTTTATTTTTAGATTTTCAAAAGCATTTTAAATATTTACATGGTCAAATACACTGACCATTTTACTTTGTGATTTATCACATTTCTATTATTTTTAAAATTTTTTTTAATCTAAGACCCATCAATCAGTATATATATTTTCTGTTTTATAAGTTATTGGTTACTTGACTTTTTGCAGTCTGACATTTATCTGATATTAAAATTTGAAGTAATGTATAAAATAAGGCTTTACTTAATTTTATATTTGTTTCAGCCAGTTTCCCTGACATTTTTTGCTAAATAATGTAGTGTTAACATTCTTATTTTCTTCCTTGACTCTCATCTATTTCATGAATTTATTTATTGGTTTTCCCAACATCACTGTACTGCAAAGCATTTTTATTGTTTTTAAAAGATTTTAATTTCTGGCAATTCTTTTTAATACACGGCAATTGTCACATTTTCTTTTTAGATATTATTTTTTATCACAATATTTACAAAGAGATGATTGCATTCAGTAGCATTCATAGAAATACCTTAGCAGGTATTTTTCCAATTTTACAGATATTATAATGAATAATAATGTTCAATCTTTACAAAAATTGTGAAGAAAAAACTGCCTTCAGACACAAGAGGTGGGCTTCTAATTTTACAACATTTTTGTGAGGAATTTGGCAGCAGCCATCAAATTAAAACTGTCTTCATAAACCTACAGGAGGACTATACGAAAATTCTGTAAAATATTCAGAATATATATTTCAAGGAAAATTTGAGGATAATAACAGAATGTATAATTCCATGATGTAATAAGTATCTACCTATCTGTGTAAACATATATGTAAAAATAATCTGGAAGGATATACACTATTTGGTTAATAATGATTACCTGCTAGTGGGTGACAGTGGGAAAGAAGGGTCAGAAATTATTTGAAATAAAAAAGAAATAAAAAGAAATACCTTTTTGTGGTAGGCAGAAAAACAGCTCTCCAAAGATGGCTACATGAAAATCCTGACTCTGCGAATATATTACTTTACACAGCAAAAGGAATTTGGCAGCTGAGATTTAACTGAAGATCATGAGATGGAAAGATTATTATCTGTGTGCATCTAACATAATCACAAAGGTCCTTATAATGTGAAAGAGGAAGACAGGAGAGTCGGAGGGTCAGCTAAGATGTGAATACAGAAGTAGAGGTCACAATGACGTGAGAAAGGCACGTCTGGCTTTGAAGATAGAGGGGCGATGTGCCAAGGATTGCAGGAAGCCTATAAAAGCTGAAATAAGCAAGAAGTGGATTCTTTCCTACTGCCACCAGAAGGAACACACTCCTGCAGACACCTTGATTTTTGCCCCATAATACTCTTTTTAAACTTCTGACTCATAGAAATATAAGATAATAAATTTGCTTTGTTGTAAGCCACTAAATTAGCAGTAAACGGTAACTTTGTAAAGCAGTAAGAAACGAACAGACATTTAAGAATATTATTTTAAGTCTGTGCTTAGACTTTTCCTAAGAATATTTATGCAATGGGATTATATTCTAGTTTTATAACTGAGTTAATTTATGTAGCAATATATCATAAATGTCTCTTCAAGTTAATACATGCACATCTATGGTAATAACTGTGAATTACTATGTAGTATATTTTATATATAATTATAGTTATTAATCAATCTGAAATTCTGAGGCCTTTAGTTTTCTTCTTATATTTTTGCTAATATATAGAGAGTTTGGGAAAATATTTTTATATATGAAACTATGTATCAATCTATGGTTTTTTTACTTGTATTTTCAAATCTAATATTATCATTTAGTATAACATGAACTATTTTGATGGGAAACTCATTTTTAATGTTTTAGGTACATAAGTAGTTTGCCTTCCAAAAAAGGCAAATTAATTGCACCAATTATTAATTAGCCCATTCAGTTTATAAGATAGGTGGGAGAAGGGTCTGCTATTTTTAAAGTTATAATCTAAAACCCCCCAAAAATGGAACAGTAGTTTTTTTCTACAAATCAGATTTCTCACAGAATGAAATAAATTAAAAACTCATACCTGTTATATTCCCTTAAAACAATACAAGAATGATGTAGATGGAGTATATGTCCTTATCAAGCAACTCAGGTTATATACCTAAAAATATGCAACTCATAGTTATTTGAAAAATTAATATAGAAACCTAGATTGAAACGTTTAAAAAGTTGCCAAAAATCACCATTTAAAATTAGTTGATTTATTAAAATTTTCAACAGGAAGTTTATTCAATGTATTTAGGACAAAAATTAAGGTTGGTAGATATTACATAAAACCTAGAAATCTATTTCCCCAGATTAAAAATGAATAATGAAGTAAGGAAAGAGCGAGAGAAATGACAGGAACAAATGAATACACAACAGATAGTTCAAATGATTAAATGGTAAGTGAAAAGGATTTAAAAAATAAAAGACAGTGAGGAAAAATATTATCTCCGATGACTGTGTCTCATAGCTTATGAGTCTCTTATTAAATGCACTGTTTTAAAGAAAATTATTGCAGTAATGCTAATTTCTTTATATATTTCGGACGTGAAAACCTGTATTAGGAGGCAACAAAATAATTTGCATAGTAGTATGAATACTGTATTTGGTAAATAAGAATTTTTTAAGATGGGTTTCTAGAGTACCACTGACTGTATTTCAGATTTCCAAAGTAGAAGATATGAGCAATTTCTTCTAATAAATGTTTACAAAATGATCAGGTAAATAAATCACCTTTTACAAATCTATCAAATTAAAAAATTGAAATCTGGAGAAGTTAGGAGGCTTGCCAAATAGTTCAAAGAAAGTATTTTTATGAGACTCCAACACTATTGACTTTCAGCTTAACACTTGTTTATATCATGCACAATATCAAATATAGAGTATAAGAAGGGAATATAATACAGAAAGTAATATCATTTCAAAAAAAGTGAAGCTGAATTTTTTAAAAATATAACTCTCCTAGAATTTTTTAGGTACTTGAAAATTATGTTGGCCTATTTTATTTATTTTGTTAGATAGTGATTGTGCAAATACTGGTCTTTAGAAACAGAACAACGCTCCAAAATTATCCTATGCTGCATATTGCCCATAATATAATTGTAAGATATGTATTTAATCTTAAACTATCTTATTTATCACCAAATGCCTATAGCTAGCAGCCAAAGGGAACCATACAATTCTGAATAAGCATATGTAAAGAATGCTTAGGGCTTAAGCACAAACCAAACACTTTATCGCTTTTGTCTTCTTTCCTTATCGCTTTAAAGGATGTTTCTTGCAATTTTAAAACAGAATAGTGATGGAACCAAGGTCCCCTTTTTCTTTCTGGCTGTCAGGTGAGGGCCACTCACAGCTTCTTGAGGCTGCCAGGTTCCTCGTTTCATGGTCTCCCTCCTTCCTCCACTTTTAAAGCTAAAGACGTGAGACTGGTCATATTGAAGGTCTTTGGCCCTTCGTTCTCCGTCTGTTCTCACATCTCTGACCACAATCAGTAATAATTATCCACTTTAGGACCTCATGTGATTATATTTGGTCCACTTGGATAATCCAGGATAATCTCTTCATCCCAACATTCTTAGCTTTATCACATCTGCAAAGTCCCTTTTGCCCTGAATTACAACATATTCACAAATTCCAGAGATAGGGTTGTGGGCATCTTTGGTGGGTGCAATTATTCTGCCCACCATACTATAAGATTGTTTAAGGTAGTGGAAATAAATCTTTCTTAAAAGTTCAGAAAGCATATAAAATGGCTTACTGGTAATTACGCAGAGTTAAATATTTTAACTATCTGGTAAAATGATAAATGTTATGACTTAGAATAAAAACGTACTCCCATTATAACCTTTGTTATCAAAATACCTGCAATAGTAAGATCTTCCAGTTTAAAAAATAATAGTCATTTTTGATAAATGGGTATGACTGATGTGCAGAATTTTCTTTTTAAGTAAAGCTTTTATAGTTAACATATAATATAAATTTCAAGGAGAGGAGATGGGGCAAGATGGCAGAACAGAAGGCTCTACCGATTGTCCCCTCCACAGGGACAACAATTTAAAAACTATTTACACCATAAAAGCACCTTCATAAGAACCAGAATTCAGGTGAGCACCCACAGTACCTGGTTTTCAATTCATATAGCTGAAAGAGGCACTGAAGAGATCTAAAAAACTGTCTTGAATCGCAGATGCCACCCCACTCCCATTTTCCAGCAATGGCGGCATGGTGCTGAGAGCATTTCCATAACTTGGGGAGAGGAAGAACTCAGCAATTGTGAGAAATTTGAGAAATTGAACTCAGTGCTGCCATGTTAAAGCAGAAAGAAAACGCTGACCAAACACTGCTGATGCTCGTCCATGGAGGGAGCATTTAAATCAGCCCTAGCCAGAGGGGAATTGTCAATCCCAGCAGTCAGACCTTAATTTCCTGCAAGCATCACCACCACAGGAGGAAAGCCCCGGGGTCTTAAATAAACTTGAAAGGCAGTTTAGGCCACAAGGACTGAAACTCCTAGGTGAATCCTAGTGCAGAAAGGGGCCTAGAGCCAGAGGACTAGGAGTGCACAAGACTGACTGAGACACCAGCCTGGGTGGCTAAGGGAGTATTGGCCTCACCCCTACCCCAAACCCAGGCTTCACAGCTTGTGGCTTCAAAAGAAACCCCTTTCTTCTGCTTGAGGAGAGGAAAGGAGAGAGCTGGGAGGACTTTGTTTTGCCTCCTGGATACCAGCTAAGCCACAGCAGGATAGGGTACTGGTCAGAGTGAGTCATGAGGCCCACTTTCCAGGGCCTAGCTCCCGAATGACATTTCTAGACAAACCCTTGGACAGAAGGGCACCTGATGTCTTGAAGGGAAGGAACCAGTTCTAGCAGGCTTTATCACCTGATGACTGAAGAGACCTTGGGTCCTGAAAGAACATCAGCAATAGCTAGGTACTACATCAAGGGCCTTGGGTGAGACACTGAGACTTGCCAGCTTCAGGTAAGACCCAGCCCATCCCCAGCTGTGTTGGCTACAGGGAGAGACTTCTGCTTGAGTAAAGCAAAGGGAAAAGTAAAGGAGACTTTGTCTCGTACCTTAGGTAACAACTCAGCCGCATGGTCATAGAGCACCAAGTGGGTTCTTGGGATCTTTCATTCCAGGCCTTGGATCTTAAACAGGATTATTGGACCTGCCCTGGGCCAGAGAGGAGCACACTGTGATGGTTAATACTGTCAGCTTGGTTGGATTGAGGGATGCAAAATATTGATCCTGGGTGTGTCAAAGGAGATTAACATTTGAGTCAGTGGGCTATAAAAGGCAGACCCACTCTCAATCTGGGTGGGCACAATCTAATTAGCTGCCAGTGTGTCCAGGATATAAAGCAGGCAGAAAACAATAAAAGGCTACACTGCCTTAGCCTCCTAGCCTACATCTTTCTTCCGTGCTGGATGCTTCCTGCCCTCAAACATCAGACTCCAAGTTCTTCAGCTTTGGGACTTGGCCTGGCTTCCTTGCTTCTCAGCTTGCAGATGGCCTTTTGTGGGACCTTGTGATCTTGTGAGTTAATGTTCCCTAAAAAACTCCCCTTATAAATATATTGTTGGTCTAATAAATATATTATTAGACAACCCTGACTAATACACACTCTGTCCTCAAGGGTGAGTCCAAGGCCAGGCGGCATTCACCACAGGCTAACTGAAGAGCTCTTGGGCCTTAAGGGAACAACAGTGGTAGACTGACATTACTCCCCATGGGCCTGTGGTGGTGACGGCCCGGAGTGAGACTCCTCTGACTTTGGAATTGGAAGGAAGAGTAGGAACAACATCTTGCGGTTTGAGTGTCAGTTCAGCTGTTGTGCAATAGAACACCAAGCAGACCTCTAAGCTTTTTCACTCTGCTTCCTGGCTCCCAGATCATACCTCTCGCTCTGCCTGGGGCCTGGCGGATCTCACCAACCTGTAGGGAAGGACGCAAGCCTGGCTGGCTTGGCCGCCTGTTGATTGTAGGGCTGCAGGACCCTGAGTGAACATAGGCAGTAGCCAGGGAGTGGTTACAACAGGTCATAGGTGAGACCTAGTGCTGTGATGGCTTCAGATCTGACACAGCACAGTCATAGTGATGGTGGACACAGGGAAGCTCCATGTGGCTCAGAACAGAGGGACTCCAGTTGTTTGGGAGAACGTAAAAGATGAGAATTAGAGTCTCTGCCTGGTGATCCAGAGAATTCTTATGGATATTGTCCAAGACCATCAAGGCGGTACCTCAATGAGTCTGTAAGAACCACAGTGTTACTGGGCTTCAGGTGCCCCATAAAGCAGATACAACTTAGATCACAACACCCACTTCGTTTTGAATATCTGGTAAACCTTTCCAAGAAGGATGTGTACAGAGAAGCCCAGACTGCTAAAACTAAAATAAATATCTAACTCTTCAATGCCCAGACCAGATGAACATTGAAAAGTACCAAGACGATCCAACAAAACATGACATCACCAAATGAACTAAATAAAACACCAAGGACCAATCCTGGAGAGAAAAAGATACATGACCTTTCAGACAGAAAATTAAAATAGCTGTGTTGAGGAAACTCAATGAAATTCAAGATAACAGAGAAAAGGAATGTATAATTCCGTCAGATAAATTTAGCAGAGATTGAAATAATGAAAAAGAAGCAAGCAGAAATTCTGGAGCTGAAAAATGCAATTGGCTCATGAAAGAAAGCATCAGAGTCTTAATAGCAGAGTTGATGAAGCAGAAGAAAGATTAATGAGTTTGAAGACAGGATGTTCAAAAATACAGAGGAGACAAAAAAAAAGAATAAAAACTAATAATTCACACCTACAAGATCCAGAAAGCAGCCTCAAAAGGGCAAATCTAAGAGTTATTTGCCTTAAAAAGGATAGAGAGAAAGAGATAAGGATAGAAAGTTTATTCAAAGGGATAATAATGAATAACTTCCAAAACTAGAGAAATACATCAATATCCAAGTAAGGGAAAGTTATGGAACACCAAGCAAATCTAATCCAAAGAAGACTACTTCAAGGCCTTTAATGATCAAACTCCCAAAGGTCAAGGATAAAAAAAAGAATCCTAAAAGCAATAAGAGAAAAGAAACAAATAGCATACAATGTAGCTCCAGTATGTCTGGCAGCAGACTTTTCAGCGGAAACTTTACAAGCCAGGAGAGAGTGGCATGACATATTGAAGATGGTGATGAAGAAAGAAAACAAACAAAAACTTTTACCCTACATTATATTATCTGGTGAAAATATTCTTCAAACATGAAGGAGAAATAAGCACTTTCCCAGACAAAGAAAAGCAAAGTGATTTCATCAACACCAGACCTGTCTTATGAGATATGCTAAAGGGACTATTGCAACCAGAAAGAAAAGGATGTTAATGGGCAATAAGAAATCTCCTGAAGGACAAAACTCACTGAAGTAAGTATATAGAAAAACAGGGAATATTATAACACTGTAACTGTAATATTATAACACTGTGGTGTGCAAACTAATCTTAAGAAGAAGTACTAAATGATGAACCAATTAAAATAATTACAACAACTTTTCAAAACATAGTGCAATAAGATACAATTAGAAACAACAAAAAGTTAAAAAGTGGGGAGATGAAGTTAAGGCATAGTGTCTTTATTAGTTTTCTTTTTGCTTATTGGTTTATTTAGACAAACATTTTTAAGTTGTTATCAACTTAATGTGCTATAAAATAGTATTTAAAACCCCAATGGTAACCTAAAACCGAGAATTATACAATGGATATGCAAAAAATAAAAAGCAAGACACAAAATCACATCACCAGAGAAAATTACCTTCACTAAAAGGTAAACAGGAAGGAAAGAAAAAAGAAAGATAATACCGGCCAGATATGGTGGCTCACATCTGTAATCCCAGCACTTTGGGAGGCCAAGGTGGGCTCATCACCTGAGGTTGGGAGTTTGAGACCAGCCTGACCAACATGGTGGAACCTCATCTCTACTAAAAAATACAAAAATTAGCTTGGCATGGTGACACATGCCTGTAATCCTAGCTACTCAGGAGGCTGAGGCAGGAGAATCACTTGAACCTGGGAGGCAGAGGTTGCAGTGAGCCAAGATCATGCCATTGCACTCCAACCTGGGCAACAAGAGTGAACTTCTGTCTCAAAAAAAAAAAAAACAAAAAAACAAACAAACAAAAAAAGAAAAGATAATACCAATTAAAAGAAAGATAAGACCACAAAACAGCCAGAAAACAAATAACACAGTGGCAAGAGTAAGTCCTTACTAATCAATAATTACATTGAATCATTGAATGTAAATGGACTAAATTCTCCACTCAAAAGACATAGAGTGGCTGAATGGATAAAGAAACACGATCCATTGATCTGTTGCCTACAGGAAACACATTTCACTTATAAAGGCACACATAGATTGAAAATAAAGGGAGGACAAAAGATATTTCATGCCAATGGGAACTAAGAAAGAGCAGGAGTAGCTATACTTATATAAGACAAAATGAATTTCAAGACAAAACCTATAAGAAGAGACAAAGAAGGTCACGATATAAATGGGTCAAACAGGAAAGGAATATAAAAATTTTAAATATATATGCACCCAACACTAGAGAACCCATATATATAAAGCAAATATTATTGGAGCTAATAAGAGCTATAGGCCCCAAAACAATAATAGCTGGAGAATTCAACATTCCATTTTCAGCATTGGAAAGATCTTCCATAAAGAATATCAACAAAAAATTATTGGACTTAATCTGCATTATAGACCAACTGTATGCCAGTAAATTGAAAAATCTAGAAGACATAGACAAATTCCTGGAGATGCACAACCTACCAGGTTTGAACCCATGAAGAAATGCAAAACCTGAACAAACTAATAACAAGTAGTAAAACTGAAGCTAGAATAAAAACTCTTCAAGGAAAGAAAAACCCAGGACTTGATAGCTTCACTGCTGAATTCTACCAAATATGTAAAGAACAAATACCAATCCTACTCAAACTATTCTGAAAAATAGAGGAGAAGAGAATACTTCCAAACTCAAATCTATGAGACCAGTATTACCCTGATACCAAAACCAAAGACATATAAAAAAAATTAAAAAAAACAAATAAAGGCCAATATCTATGATGAATATTGATGCAAAAATCCTCAAGAAAATACTAGCCAACCAAATTCAACAATAAATTTAAAAGGTTATTTATTATGACCATGTGGGATTTATCCCTGGGATGCAAGCATGATTCAAACATGGACACATGGAATCACATCAAGTTAAAAACTTCTGCACAGCAAAAGAAGCAATCAACAAAGTGAGGAGACCACACACAGAATGGGAGAAAATATTTGCAAACTATCCATCTGAAAAGAGATTGATAACCAGAATATACAAGGAGCTCAAACAACTCTATATGAAAAAAGATCTAATAATCTGACTTAAAAATGGGCAAAATATTTGAATATCCATTACTCAGAAAAGATATACAAATGGCAAATAGGCATATGAAAAGATGCTGAACATCATTGATCATCAGAGAAATGCAGATCAAAACTACAATGAGATATCCATCTCACTCAAGCTAAAGAGGCTTTTATCCAAAAATTAGGCAATAACAAATGCTGGTGAGGATGTAGAGAAAAAGAAACTCTCATACACTGTTGGTGGGAATGTAACTAGTACAATGAGTACGGAGAACAGTTCAGACCTTCTGCAAAAAATAAACATTGAGCTGCCATATGATCCAGCAATCCCACTACTGGGTATATGCCCAGAAGAAAGAAAATCAGTGTATTGAAATCTGCATTCCCATGTTTGTTGCTGTGGCATTATTCACAAGATCCAAGATTTGGAAGCAACTTGTGTCCATCAACAGATGAATGGATAAAAAAATGTGGTACATATACACAACAGAATATTATTCAACTATAAAAAGAATGAGATCCTGTCATTTGCAACAACACAGATGGAACTGGAGTTCATTATGCTAAGTGAAGTAAGTCAGGCACAGGAAGACAAACATCATATGTTGTCACTTATTTGTGGGATCTAAAAATCAAAACGATGGAGCTCATGAACATAGAGAGTAGAAGGAAGGTTGACAGGGGCTGGGAAGTGTAGTGCAGGGCAAGGGAGGGTTGAGGATGGTTAATAGGTACAATAAAATCATAGTTATAAAGAGTGAAAAAGACTGACTATATGATAGCACAACAGGGTGACTATAGTTAACAATTTAATTGTACATTTTAAAATAACTAAAACAGTATAACTGGATTGTTTATAACACAAAGGATAAATGAAGGAATGGATAACCCATTTATTGTGATGTGATTATTATGTATTGCATGCCTGTATAAAAATATCTCATGTGTCCTATAAATATATCTCATGTGTCCTATAAATATATACACCTAGTAAGCACCCACAAAAATTAAAAATTAGAAAAATAAAAATGTAAATAATAATAATATAAGGTGCATGAGGGGCAATGACTTTCATTTTCTTTTTTATCAAACTAGCTCCAGAACTTAGAATAGTGCCCAAAACACAGTACATGCTAAAACTATGTGTGCAAGAAATGAGGGAATTGATTAATAAGTGGAGTGTAACTAATGGCAATTTAATAAGGATTATTCAAATTTGATATTAAAAATAAAGTTAAAGTTAGTAAGATAACTAAGTCTACTAGCAAAACGGGCTTGTACACAATTGTAAAGTTTGTACTACACATGTTCACACAGATGGGCCTTTATTTAAGTTTTGCCATCATTCATTGTTGCCTCAATATTGTTTTTGTTGGTCCCCCAAAAGTAATGTATTTTGAAGTCCTGCTACCTTTGGTATTTAATTATTGTCAGAGTAAGTACAGTGTAACTCTTATCTGTTTACTTAATGCAGTCTTTTGTTTGTTTTTGTTTGTTTGTTTACAGTACATAGTAACAAATACATCTATAATCTTTAGCTAGTGGTTTTCCATATCCTAGTCTTTAAAATAAACATGCATTGTAATTCAATATGAATCATTAATATCCTTATTTATAAAGCTATTATAGTCATAATTTTTCAAAAATTGTTGGTATAATGTTTTAATTTTCATGTTGAATTTCATTTCCTAGTGAAAAAATAGAGCACGTAAGGAAAATAATTATTTAGTCCTTCTTAAGTGAGTTCTGGTAAATAAAATTGAGTTCTAGTTCTATGCCTAGTATTAAATTTTACATTTTAAGAACAATGCTAAAACATGTTAAATAAGGCCTTGGATGAATTTTGCAGAGGACAGCGAATATGGAGAAAATATCTCATGAAGATATTCCATGAAAAACAAGTAATGGATAGAGTTCAATTAACAGAAGAGATGCCTTTGAGAGGCTATGGAACTTTTATTCAAATAGTCTTGGAGCTTTGTGTGTTAGAAGAATTGGCCTGATACTGTTAGCTCCACAAGTAGATCTGTGTTAAATTAAACGTGTAGACATTACCCAATGACATATTGTGGTTCAAGGAAAGCAGAACTTTCTTACAACTCATTAAATTCATAAATAAAATTTAATATTATGTGTAATGTGGTGGGTGCACTGTTATCAGAGGAATTCAAACAGAGCTACCGAGTAAGGCATGGTTAACGAGAAGAAACAATGATACCTCCTGAAGGTAGTATACTCTGCTACCTCCCATATTAAATTTATGTCTCCCACCCCCACAAAAATTTGAATTTCTAACCCCTTAAAGTTGCAGAAGGAAGAGGGAAATGACAGAAAAGCAGAGGGAGAGAGTGAGCACTCAAACAAGCACCTGAGCCTCAGATGCTGATGCTAGTCTGCAGATTACATGAAGAGTTGCTATCTGTGGTCTGTGCTAGCTTGCAACACTCCAGGGAAGTGATAGTAATTTTAGTGTGGAATGGATGGGATGCAAAGTGAGAGGCAGGCTTGAGGGGAGGAGAAAGAATGCTGCCTAGAAGACTAAACCTTACAGCCCAGAATTCTAAGCCTAGAAAAAGGCTAATATGGATTATTTAACATTGAAACCTGAATACCTTGTATCTCAAAGGATCATGCTGACATGGATAATGATAAGTATGCTATACACTGACCATACAGAACTGAAGATTACAGGGTCTTTCTATTTTCTATATATTCAATATGTCTCCTGGAGTCATGCAAACACAAAAATAAGAAGAATTATTACAATGAAAGATTGAAGTGATTTGTTCTATCAACTCTTGGAATCAGAAATATTTAGATTTAGAGAGCTAAAATAAATAATTTGTTCGTCTCTAGTATATCCAACTTTTAGCAGTAAGATCATGTATATACATTACATACATAGAAAAAGATCCATATGTATATATATATAGAAAACAGTTATAAATATGTAGATCAATTATTCATGTGTGTATGTCTGAATATAAATTTTTTTCCTCTCGTTGTAGAGACAATATGATTCATATATAATATACATATACATATAAGAACTTAACAATAGTCCTCCTTGTAAGTGGGATTTTGTGGAGAAGCAGGAAGAGAGGACTTTTAATATTTACTATATTCTCCTGTATTGCTTCTAATTTTGCTATAAGCATATATTACATTTTTATTAATATTAAATATTTTCAAAACTTCAGTAAGTAAAATCATTACTTTTTCTATTGTTCCCCTCAACCTCTGCCTTGACTGCTACATTAAGGATAGGGTTCGTGTGTGTGTGTTGTGTGTGTGTGTGTGTGTGTGTGTGTGTTTTCTTTCTGGATATTTCTTCAGAGCCTATAATAGCACTTTTCATATGACAAGCACTGAATAAATATTGAATATCTGAATTACCTCTAGATAGATGGTATAACATTCTAAAGGGACAGAATTATGTCATTCACATTTAATGAACATATGGTAATATAATATCATTGAAATGGTGAATAGTAATATTTGATGTTTTTATTTTTGATGCTTTATGACATTAAGTTAAATAATCTCTTAAAAGGAAAACAAATATATTTTAAACATTTCTATCACAATCAATAATAATTAAGAGAAAAAATAGTTCTAACATTTACAGGGTAATCTTCATGATGTGGGAATTATGCATAGCAGGACTAAGGGCCACATAGAGGGCGCTGGGTCTCGTTTTCATGAAGGACATAGCAATGACACTTTTGATGTTAATCTCCAACTGAGGTTATTCATAAAGTCAGTGTATTTTCAATGTGTTAAAATTATCAACTGACTATCTGTAATCCTTTAAAGCCTAATCTCATTTTGATAAACTTGCTTTGATATTTCATCATTTATAATATATTGGGGCTCTCAAAAGTCAAAATATCCTAGGCCATTTTCAATCTCTGGGATATGTTGATGAAAACATCTGAAAATGCCAGATGCCCTGAGAATTTTTCTTTTTTTAAACACTTGTTCTAAAAAGTTATTTATAATAAATTGTGACAAAAATGGGACACAGGCTTTAAGTGTTCATTCCTAATGTGTATTAGCATTTTCTCTATCATATTTTATGTAGGGAGCATTAAATTTAGCTTTTTAGCTCTAAATTTAATTCTCTCTCTCTCCCTCTCTCCCCCGGTGTGTGTGTGTGTGTGTGTGTGTCGTGTTTTAGATTTACTAATGATACTGACTAGGGGGAAAATACATGAAAAAAATCCAATTTAACTTATTAGTTCACTGAATGAGCCAGGCACTTTGCCAGGTACTCTCATGTTTGTGATTCCATCAATGTTTCACTAAATATTCTATTACACAGGGACTTGAAAATCATTTGTTAGAAAAATGTTAGCTATTTTGCTGATTTCCATATTTGGGTTTATGTTATGTCAATCAAAAACAGGAGTAGATTATACTCTGATATTGTTTTTCAACCATAGGAAACAGAAACTTTAGCAAACAAAGAGATATAAACAAATCACTTATTCAGGCAAGCTGGTAATCTTAACCCATATGAACATTTCTGAACAAAACCACCTCTTGCTGAAATTTATTTGTTACTTATTTTTGCCTTATTAGGAACAGAGAGGGACATGTGCTTTCTTAGTCTATCTGCTGACACAGAAATGTTATGAAGTAGGTAGAATTTTTAATTAAGGTAGTTTTAGGCTTAGGTTTACAGAGGTAAATTGTGCTGTTTCAGGCAGATACTGTATAGCTTACCTGTACACGTTGGTGTTTCTTCCTTAAACACATTTTCTTATTTGGTACGGCCATATCATTCTTTGGAAAAGGAAAATTCATTATTTGTACTAGACAACTTGGGCACATTTGGGATATTCCCAAAGATATCTAATAATAATATGAGTGAATAACTTTATTTAATTAAGCAACAGTAAAATCAAATAGCATCAATTTGTTCAATACAACTGTGACAGACTGTGATCTTTCAGGAAAATATTTGAACTACATCAGATTTTTAAATTAATAGACCACATTTGCTTAATCCATAGATTTTATTTAAAAATTCTCTAAAATATTAAAATAAATCATTCTCACAGATTCTGTGATCCAAAAGTCAGTCTAATGAAGAATGTAATATAAAATGGTTGAATTTCTCTGATGATTAGTGATGTTGAGCTTCTTTTCATATGTTTGTTGGCTGCATAAATGTCTTCTTTTGAGAAGTGTCTGTTCATATCCTTTGCCCACTTTTTGATGGGGTTGTTTGTTTTTTTTCTTGTAAATTTGTTTAAGTTCCTTGTAAATTCCGGATATTAGACCTTTGTCAGATGGGTAGATTGCAAAAATGTTCTCCCATTCTGTAGGTTTCCTGTTCACTCTGATGATAGTTTCTTTTGCTGTGCTCTTTAGTTTAATGAGATCCCATTTGTTTATTGTGGCTTTTGTTGCAATTGCTTTTGGCGTTTTTGTCATGAAGTCTTTGCCCATGCCTATGTTCTCAATGGTATCATCTAGATTTTCTTCTAGGGTTTTTATAGTTTTGGATTTTACATTTAAGTCTTTAATTCATCTAGAGTTAATTTTTGTAAAAGGTGCAAGTAAGGGGTCCAGTTTCAGTTTTCTGCCTATGGCTAGCCAGTTTTCCCAGCACCATTTACTGAATAGGAGATCCTTTCCCTGTTGCTTGTTTTTGTCAGGTTTGTGGAAGATCAGCTGGTTGTAGATGTGTGGTGTTATTTCTGAGGTCTCTGTTCAGAGAAATGCAATTCAAAACCACAATGAGATACCGTGTCACGCCAGTCAGAATGGCAATTATTAAAAAGTCAGGAAACAATAGATTCTGGCAAGGCTGTGGAGAAATAGGAACATTTTTACACTATTGATTGGAATGTAAATTAGTTCAACCATTGTGGAAGACAGTATGGTAATTCCTCAAGGATCTAGAACCAGGAATACCATTTGACCCAGCAATCCCATTACAGGATATATATCCAAAGGAATATAAATCATTCTACTATAAAGACATGCACATGTATGTTTATTGCAGAATTATTTACAATAGCAAAGATGGAACCAATCCAAATGCCCATCAATGATAGACTAGATAAAGGCAATGTGGTACATATATACCATGGAATACTACGCAGCCATAAAAAGAAATGAGATCATGTCCTTTGCAGCTGGAAGCCATCATCCTCAGCAAACTATCACAGGAATAGAAAACCAAACACCGCATGTTCTCACTCAGAAGTGGGAGCTGAGCAATGGGAACACATGGACACAGAGAGGGGAACAACACACACCAAGGACTGTTGGGGGTAGGGTACAAGGGGAGGGAACTTAGAGGATGCGTCAATAGGTGCAGCAAACCACCATGGCACACATAGACCTATGTAACTAACCTGCATGTTCCACATATGAATCCCGTTTTTTTAGAAGAAATAAGAACAAAAATTAAGACATATATATATAATATGGTTGAATTATTAGTGTCATGTAGACATCATTTGGAAGTACAATCACAGGCTGTGGGACACAAACAGAAATTAACAAGGGAAAGTACTTTCACCTCTGTTACCTCCTTAAGTAGAGATTATTTGTTCAGCCAAACACTGGTGCTAGATGCACAAAAACTGTTTATTATGTGTGAGCAGAATAAACTTCTATCTTTTAGAGTAGAAATATATGGGTATGCTGCTTTCAAAACGATTTAATTTTTTATATTTTGATTCTTTAAACTGAGATAAAATACATCTAACATAAAATTTGGAAATGTAACGATTTCAACTGTACCATTCAGTGACATTAATGACAATCACAATGTTGTACAGCCATGACCAGTATCTACTTCCGAAAATTTTCCGTTATGCCAAACAGTTACGCAGTACTCATTAAGCAACAACTTTCCATTTCTGTCTCCCTTCAGTATCTGCAACCTCTAATCTAGTTTCTGTCTCTATGAATTTATAAATATTTTATATAAGTAAAATAATAAATTATTTGACCTTTGAATCTGACTTATTGAGCCCATCACAATGTTTTCAAGTTTCATTCATGTTGTAGCATATATCAAAACTTTGTTCCTTCTTGGCTAAATAATATTCCATTATATGTATAGATCACTTTCTGTTTATTCATTCTTCTGTTGATCAACACTTGGATTCTTTCCACCTTTCCGCCATTTTGGTCATTGTGAATAGTGCTGCAATAAGTATTGGTGTAAATGTTTGAGTCCTTGTTCCAATTCTTCTGAGTATAAGCCTGGAAATGTAATTGCTGGGTCATAGGATAATTTTGTTTAACTTCTTGAGGAACTGTTAAACTGTTTTTCACAGCAGCTGCACCATTTTACATTTTTCCCAGCAATGTATGAGGGTTTCAATTTCTCCACACTCACAAAAAATTATTTTCCCTTTTTGTTTATTAATATAACAAGCCTAGGATGTACAAATTGGTATCTAGTTGTACTTTTTATTTGCATTTCACTAATAACTAATGATGATGAACATCTTTTGGCCATTTGTATATCTTATTTGGAGAAAAGTTTATTTAATTTCTTTACCCATTTTAAAACAAGGTAGTTTGTGTGTTGTTGAGTTTAACAGTTTTTTATATAATGTGGATATTAAATTCTGATTTTAGTATATAATTTGCAAATGTTTTCTCTCATTCCGCCAGTTTTCACTTTCTTGTTAATATTGTTTGATCCACAAACACTTTTAAATTTTGATGAAGTTTAATATACATTTTTTCTTTGTATTTTGTGCTTTTGGTGTCACTTTATAATTCTCTTGCCATATCCAAGGTCAAGAAGATTAACCCCTACGTTTTCTTCTGAGAGTTTTATGGTTTCAGCTTTTGTCCTTAGGCTGTTGTTCCATTTCAATTAAATTTTACATAATGTGAGTCTAATTTTATTATTTTGCATATGTAAAGCCAGTTTCTCATGACCATTTGTCAAAGATGCTATTCTTTTTCAACTAAGTAGACTTGGCACCTTGACACAAATTGACTGCTCATTCATGTATGGATTTATATCTGGACTCTCAATTCTGTTCCACTGGTCTATATGTCTATCCTTATGCCAATACAACACTTTTTTGATTATTGTAGCTTTGTAGTAGGCATCCAACCTGAGAAGTATGAGGCTTCCAACATTGTTCTTCTTTTCCAAAATTGTTTTGGTTATTGGGGGCCAATTTAAATTTCATATGAATTTAAAGATTGGCTTTTCAATTTCTTCCCATGTTCTACAGTTTTCAGTGTACAAGTATTTCACCTCCTTCATTACATTCATTATTTAGTATTTCATTCTTCTAGAGGTTATTGTAAATGGACTTGCTCTCATAATTTCATTTGGCAGATTGTTGCATATTGATGTTGTATCCTACACCTTTCCTGAATTTATTACTAGTTCTGGAAGATTTCTTGTGGATTATTTGATGCTTTCTATGTAGAATGATGTCATTTATAAACAGAAGTAACTTCCTTGCTAATTTGGATTTTTTTAAAATTTCTTTTAATTGTCTTATTGTTCCATTTAGTACTTCCAGTACAAAGTTGAATAAGAGTGGTGGAAAGCAGGCACCCTTGTGTTCCTGATCATAAGGAGAAACATTTTGGTCTTTCACCATCAAGTATGATGTTAGCTGTGAGTTTTACATAAATAGCCTTTAATAGGTTAAGAAAATTCCCTTCTTTTCTTTGATTTTTGAATATTTTATCATGAAAGGATGTTGAATTTTTGTCCATTGTATTTTCTACATCAAGTAAGTTGATTACATGTTGTTTTTCTTCAGTCTATTAACATAGTGCATTATATTTATTTATTTTCTTATGTTTAACCACCCTTGAATTCCTAGGATAAGTCTCATTTGGTCATGTTAAATAATCCTTTTAATATGCTATTTGATTGGTGAGTATTTCTTTGTTTATTTATTTATTTATTTATTTTACCAATTCAATCTCTAAAACAGCTTTATTTGCTTAGAATTAGGTATTTGTTAAAATATAAGGGAATAGTTAGTGCCACCTACTGTTGCCAGGCCCTATGATAAAAACAGTCTGCAAAACTGTGAAGGAAGACATGATTCTTGTAATTTGTAGCTTATAGTATAGAAATTTGAGACTCTACATGTTTTTCTTTTTTATTCTTTCTTTCTCTTTTTAAGGGACCAGGGTATCATAATGTGAAACAAAGCATCAATGAAAATGATTACAAAAAAGATGCATGATTGTTTTTCAATCTGAATCGTTTGTATGTTTTGAGTATGTTTTCTAGGTTATACACATTGAAAAGTGACATTTATTTAAATTGAAACTTGGTTCAATTTAAATGAAATTAATGTTTCAATTTAAATGAACTTAAAAGTAGTATAAACTCACAAATGATAGTTTCAGTGTCTTCCTGGGTTAGCCAGGGACTATCAAGGGTTAAATAAAAATAAAATAAAATTCCCATCGATTTATCCAAGACATTTATATGAAGGTAGACATCATCCTTGTAACTTGTTTGATCTTTTGAATAACACCATATATTATTTCATAATATTTATTTGTAATTTTTGCACATATTATTAGTAATTATTAAATGAATTAGACTTTTAAAGACAATGTATTATACAAATTAAGCTATAATAAGTTTGCATGTTTTATAAATATGGAAAATTCAAGTTTATGAAATGGATACTTTTTCTCTGTAATATTAGCTTATCTGCCACTGCTGTATCTTTGCTGGTACACACACATACACAAACACACACACATATTCAAATCCATACATATATTTTATTTAATTGGAAATTATATAATACATGTATCAATAATTTTCTATGTATGTCTACAAACATATTTACACATGTGTGTGTACAAAAGTACACATTTATTTTCCAGAATTATATTTAGAAATTTCTTTTCCACATTTAATGGTTGATGGAAATAATGTTAACACTGGTTTGACAGAGTTGACTGGGTATTAAATTGCAGAAACTTACTGATGAATTCTTCCATAACACTGTAGTCTTCATTTAAAAGTAATAAACATTAATTGTTTTAATACTTTTACTTCCAGCAAATTAACTAAACAAATAAATTAGTTGGTTGGTGATTTTTTAAAAGTCTTAAAAAGTTTTTGTGGGTACACAGTAGGTGTGTATATTTATGGGGTACATAAGATGTTTTGATACAAGCAGGCAATGTGAACTAAGCACATTGCAGAGGGTAGGGTTTACATCCTGTCAAGCATTTATCCTTTGAGTTACAAACAATTGAATTATATTCCTTAAGTTATTTTAAAATATACAATTAAGTTATTACTGACTATAGTCACCCTATTGTGCTGTCAAATAGTAAGTCTTACTCATTTTTTCTACTTTTTAGTAGTCAAGATTGGTAAAATTTAAAAATACTACTTGGAAACAAGAGAGACTGTGGTACGCTCAGTATATATTTAGTTCATACCTTTTAGATATGCTAGGAAAAGAAGAAACAAGGCAAAATATTAGTGTAAGCCCACTGAAAATAAAAGAATAACAGTGCAATCACTTTTAAGAGAGAGTATAAGAATTCTTCAAATTTCTGAATGAAGAAGATAAAATTTACTAGAGCGCTACAAGCATGGAGGTTTCACATGGACACCCTTATTCCCCAGTAAAATATAATACTAATAAAATGCATGAGTAAGCTTAAGAGAATTAAATTAAATCATCATGCAAAAAGCAAAATATTCAAAGGCAAACTATGTAAAACTGAAACAGGTTAAACCCAGCAAAGTGCAGTGGGTAGAGTGGTGGGAGAATCAGACATATTGCCTATGTGGATTGAGATATGTAATTTTAATCCTTCTATGCACATGTCAGATATTGTCTTTGGCCTGCATGACATATACAGCTTAACCAGGCCACTGCATAAAATCAGTGATATAGTTTGAATGTGTGTCCCCTTCAAATCTGATGTTTAAATGTGATCTCCAATGTTGGGAGTGGCCTAGTGGGAGGTGTTTGGTTCATGAGGGTGGATCCTCTATGAATGGCTTGGTGCCAACCCCTTGGTAATGAGTGAGTTCTTGCTTTAGTAGTTCATATGAGAGCAAGTTGTTTAAAAGGTCATGGCATCTCCTCTTCTCTCTCTTTTTCCCACTCTTGCCATGTGACACGTACCCTCCCTTTCCCCTCCACCATGATTGGATGCTTTCTGGGACTTCACCAGAAGCAGATGCTGTTGCCATGCTTCCTGTATAGTCTGCAGAACCATAAGCCAATAAATCCTTTTTAAAAAATAAATTGCAAAGTCTCAGGTATTTCTTCATAGCAGTGCAAAACAAACTAACACAATAAATTCTTTGAAATGTTTGGGTCCTCCAATAAACAAACCAACCAACAAATAGTCAAAAAATCTAATTCATTTACTGGCCCAAGAAAGCAGGATGTTTTGATAATTTAAAATAAAGTAAAATATATTGAATCTTTAAAATAGCATAGCTAATTGAGAAAAAAAGAATAAATTACAATGACAATGTTATAAATTATTTAATACATATGTATAACTGCCTACTTGTGTACAAATATATTTGCATGTTTTCTTGATGAAATCTAATTATTGTAAAGAGTGACATCAACAAGATGGCAGGGTAGTAGACACAAGCCTTGATAGCAAAATAAAAGTGAAAACAATTTGTATATAAAAATATATTGCTTACTAGTATTTAATGGGGCGTAAATCATGAAACACTGTCACTCAGATTACTGGTTCATGTAATATCAGCCTCAAATTATAGATTGGAATGACAATTTATAACATTGAAATGTGTCAAAGTGACCATAAAATGAGAATATGGAAGGGAGAAACAAGCTTAAAGGTCAGCTAATTATATCTTCCTTCTAAAACTGAAAAACATTCCATGGTATCCATGACCAGTGTTCATCCAGGTTCAGCTGAACACTTCCTGTGACAGGAATGCACCACTCTGAGAGACAGCTCATTCCCTTGGAGCTGTCCAACAGGAGCTCTAATTGTTGTAGAGGCACACCACTTTGTACTGAACTGAAATCTGTCTCTGAATAATTGTCACACATAAAAGTTGTTTTTGTCATCTACAGCAACATAATTTAATCTAGCCACTATTTTCCATGACAGTACATCAGCTATCTGAAGGTATTTCTTTTGTATTTCGTAAGTCTTGCCTTATGTAATTGAAACATCTTACCTTTTCCTAATGTTTTCTCATGTCACACAGCTTCAAGACCTTTCAAACACAAGGCCAATCTTGGGTTTTATAGACTACAGCCTGTAAATATCATTCCTTAAAATGAGGCAAATAAGTCTAATAAGACATTTCCATTTAATTGGTCCAGGATAGAGTATTGTGGAGATAATAGCGATTAAGATCCAAACATTATTTTTCTTCTAATCCTGTTTTTTATTAAATTTGATTTGTTTTTCTACAAGCATATTGCATTTTCAAAATCACAGCGAATTTAGTCATTTGAGATTTTTACTGCTGTTTTCTATTAACAGTCTTTAAGCATTCCATAACTTTTAACTTTGCAGTTGTGTCTTTGATTACAGCTAAAGAAACTTAAGTAGCAGATATGGTATATGGATCTAGCTTATAAGCACTAAGGAAGATTCATTATTTAGAATCCCAGTTTTGCTAATTTGTGCAATAGCTTTCTAGTTCTCTTATAATTGTGTATGATTCATTATTTAAGTAAAAATTCTTTCTAAAATATGTGTTCCTGAGCTCATATTTAGCTTGTGTTTTAAATCCTGTGTCTGCACTGATTAATCACTGCTTGTATCATGCTTATAAAAATTTTTAAATTTCACTTCTGTTACATCTAAGCAATTGATTCAAAATTTTAATGTTTTCTGAATGAGACCAAGGAAATTTTCAGTAACTCGTTTCTAATGTCATTGTATAGAATTAACATTTTTGACAGTCATTTGAATATTTTTCTAGTTGTATCAGCATCTATATAATGTTTCTTATGCATACTCTTAAATAATTAAATTTTCTCAAAGTCTTAGTGAAGAAAGAACATTTTTAACCCATTCTGCATACATTTTTACTTCTAAAATTGATTTTTATAATAAATTTTTAAAAAGTAGACATTCTTGTTGTAAAATTTTTATATAATGTGTCATTCTTAAGTTTTTCGAAACCTCTTGTTTAACATAATCTTTTTTTTTTTTTTTTTTCTTGAGACGGAGTCTCGCTCTGTCACCCAGGCTGGAGTGCAGTGGCATGATCTCAGCTCACTGCAAGCTCCGCCTCCCGAGTTCATGTCATTCTCCTGCCTCAGCCTCCGGAGTAGCTGGGACTACAGTCTCCTGCCACCATGCCTGGCTAATTGTTTGTATTTTTTTTTGTTTTTAGTAGAGATGGGGTTTCACTGTGTTAGCCAGGATGGTCTTGATCTCCTGACCTCATGATCCACCTGCCTCAGCCTCCCCAAGTACTGGGATTACCGGCGTGAGCCACCATGCCCAGCCTGTTTAATATAATCTTGAATCTTGCCAAACTGCTACTTGTATGTCTAAACACTTATATATATGTACAGAAGAAAAAAATTATAAATAATAGAAATTACTCTAGCGTGGGGTTGTTTTTAACCACTGATATTTATTTACAAAGCTGTTGGTGAATTCAACCAGAAGTGGCTATGTTAGGGTATTTATGTCCATCACTGTTTTCTTTTTATTAGCTTGGTTGTAGGTACCTAAACGACAAAGGATATTTCTACCCTTGCTTTCCTGATGTGGATAAACAAGTGTCATGTCACACGTTTCAAAGAAGTCCTTCATGGATCATTTTATGACAATTTAGGGGCCCTGATGTTTACCAGCAGAGCCGACAAACACAGCAAACACTTTCTTTTAGGTATAATGCCTTACTAAACAGAAACAAACAAACAAAAGAAGGAAATTCTCTCCAGAATACAATCTTATAGAAATTCTGTCATCATTAAATAATGCAGTTATTTATCTGGACTCCATAGGGTTTATGGTATGTGCTTAAACTAGGTTAATACTATAGTTTTATCTATGGGAGTTATATTTGTAATTCAGTTCCTGGCCTATATAATCTGTCAAACACTGGGTGAATTTTATGTCTTCCAGATATTCCAAATTGCCTACGGAAATAATCTAGCTGTTTTGGGTTATGACAGAGACATAGAGTGCTCTCTCTTCCATGCTAAAATGTGAAACAACCCTCTCATTTTTATCATATACATATGGTATTATGGTATTTTCACATACACGTATGCGCATCTTTCACATAGAAAATTTTTCCTCTTTGAAATGGTCATTAAACCCTGATTAGTGAAATTCATGGTGCAGAAGCAGACTATATTCAATGGAGTTCAATTGTTTTCTCTTTAGACCCTCAGATTTTCTTTGCTATGTTTGATTACACATCACATTATATGCAAAAATTAACTCTAAATGGAGTAAAGCTCTAATTACAAACGTTTTATAAAAATACCTGTTTTCTGAGAATTACAGAATTCTTAGAAAAACATGCATGTGGCTGGGCACGGTGGCTGACGCCTGTAATCCCAGCACTTTGGGAGGCTGAGGTGTGCAGATCACAAGGTCAGGAAATCGAGACCATCCTGGCTAACATGGTGATACGCCGTCTCTACTAAAAATGCAAAAAATTAGCCAGGTGTGGTGGAGGGTGCCTGTAGTCCCAACTACTAGGCAGGCTGAGGCAGGAGAATGGTGTGAATCTGGAAGGCAGAGCTTGCAGTGAGCCGAGATGGCACCACTGCAATCCAGCCTGGGCAACAGAGTGAGACTCCATATCAAAAAAAAAAAAAAAAAAAAAGAAAGAAAGAAAAAAGAAAATGCATGTATCTTTCATTGTCATGTGTTGTTTGGCAATGGATTCTTAGGTTATACACCAAAATTATAAGCAATAAGAAAAAAATTGAGAACTTTTGCAGTTCAAAGATAACTATCAAGAAATGTGAAAAGATAACCCACATAAGAGGAAAAATACATAATAAATATATATGTTACATATTTATTACACACACACTCACATATATATATGAGATAAGGGCTTGTATCCAAAATATGTAGATAACAATTAAAAGACAAACCAACTGAAAATCAGCAAACCTTAAGTAGATATTTTCCAAAGAAGATATAGAAATGTCTAGTACACACATGGAAAGAAGTTATTAGTTATTAGAGAAGTTCAAATTAAAATCACAATGAGGGCTGGGCATGGTGGCTCGCACCTGTAATCCTAGCACTATGGGAGGCTGAGGCGTGTGGATCACCTGAAGTCAGGAGTTTCAGACCAGCTTGACCAACATGGCAAAACCCCATCTCTACTTAAAATAACAAAAATTAGCCAGGAGTGGTGGCAGGCACCAATAATCCCAGCTACTTGGGAGGCTGAAGCAGGAGAATCATTTGAACCCAGGGGGCAGAGGTTGCAGTGAGCAGAGATTGCACCACTTCACTGCAGCCTGGGCTAAAGAGCAAAACTCCATCTCAAAAAAAAAAAAAATTACAATGAGATACTACTTCAGGCCTACTAGAATGCCAGTAATAAAAAAGATAGACAATAAGGGACTATGCTGAGAAGATGCAAACTTCATACATATCTGATGGAAATGTAAAATAGTGCCACCACTTTATATACAATTTGGCAACTTCTTAATGAGTTACACAAAATGTACTGTATGCCCCAGCAATTCTAACTCTAGGTATCTACAAAGAGAACTTTAAACATATCCCTGCCTGAAGATTTGTACATAAATGTCTATAGGAGCATTTCTTCAAAATAGCCAAAAAGTGGAAACAATTCAAAGGTGCATTCACTAGTACCTGGACAAACACAATCACACATGATTTCATTTACAGAAACTGTCATTAAAAGGCAAATATTTAATAACAAATTAGATTGAAAGTACTGGTTATGAAGAACTGGGGTAATAATAGGGGAATTGCTGCAAATGTGCATTAGGAATCTTTTTGAAACTCTAAAACAGGATTTTGGCAGTGATTACATAACTCTATAAATCTACTGTTGTGGGAAGTCAGGGACCCCAGATGGAGGGACCAACTGGAACCGCAGCAGAAGAACATAAATTGTGAAGATTTCATGGACATTTATCAGTTCCTAAAATTAATACTTTTATAATTTCTTATACCTGTCTTTACTGCAATCTCTGAACATAAATTATGAAGATTTCATGGACTTCACTAATAATATTCTTATAATTTCTTATGCCTATCTTTAATCTCTTAATCCCATTATCTTCATAAGCTGAGAATGTATGTCACCTCAGGCCACTATTGTACAAATTGATTGTAAAACATATGTGTTTGAACAATATGAAATCAGTGTACCTTGAAAAAGAACAGAATAACAGTGATTTTCAGGGAACAAGGGAAGATAACCATAAGGTCTTACTGCCTGTGGGGTCGGGCAGAATAGAGCCATGTTTTTCTTCTTGCAGAGAGCCTATAAAAGGACGTGCAAGTAAGAGAGATATTGCTGAATTCCTTTCCCAGCAAGGAATATCCTGGGGAAGGAATGCATTCCTGGGGGGAGGTCTATAAACGGCTGCTCTGGGAGTGTCTGTCTTATGCGGTTGAGATAAGGACTGAAATACGCCCTGGTCTCCTGCTGTACCCTCAGGCTTACTAAGATTGGGAAATTCCAGCCTGGTAAATTTTGGTCAGACCGGTTCTCTGCTCTCCAACCCTGTTTTCTGTTAAGATGTTTATCAAGATAATACATGCACAGCAGGACATGGACCCTCATCAGCAATTCTAATTTTGCACTTTGCCTTGTGATCTTTATTGCCCTTTGAAGCATGTGGTCTTTGTGACTTACTCCGTGTTCATACACCCCTGACCCTTTTAAAATCCCTAATAAAAACTTGCTGGTTTTGCAGCTCGGGGACATCACAGACCTACTGATATGTGATGTTGCCACTGGAGGCCCAGCTGTAAAATTCCTCTCTTTGTACTCTTTCTCTTTATTTCTCAGACCGGCCGACACTTAGCGAAAATAGAAAGAACCTACATCGAAATATTGGGGGCTGGTTCCACTGATAATCTACTAAAGATTTTTACCTTTGAGAAAGCCAACAAGAACATATATTGGGGAAAGCATAGCCTTTTCAATAAACATTGCTGGAAAAATTGGATTGCCATATGCAGAAGAATAAAACTTGACCTGTTTCTCCCATCATATATAAAAATCAACTCAAGATGGATTCAATACTCAAATAAAAGACTGAAACCATAATAAAACCAGAAGGAAACGTAGGGGGAAATCTTCTGGACATTGGTCTAGGCAAATAATTTATGACTAAAACCTCAAATGTACAGGCAACAAAAACAAACAGACAAAAGGGACTTGATTAAACTAAAATTTTTCTTCACAGCCAAAGAAATAATTAACAGAGTGAACAATCTGGAGAATGGGAGTAATATTTGGAAACTATTCATCCAACAGGGGACTAATATATAGAACATTCAAGGAATTTAAACAACTCAACAATAACAAGAAATAATCCCATTTAAAAGTGAGCAAAGGACATGAATAGACAATTTCAAAATATGGCGTACAAATGGCCAAAAGGCATGTGAAAAAATGTTCAACATCACTAATCATTAGAGAAATGCAAATTAAAACCAAAATAAGTCATCATCCATCTTACACCAGTCAGAACGGCCATTATTAAAAAGAGAAAAAATAACAGATGTAGGGGAAGATGTGGGAGAACTCTATAAACTGCTGGTGAAAATGTAAATTAGCACAACCTCTATGGAAAACACTATGGCGAGTTCTCAAAGAACTAAAAGTAGAACCGCCATGTGATCCAGCATTTCCACTATTGGGTACTACCCAAAAGAAAATAAATAAATAATAATAAAACAATCCTATACTTATATGTCTATTACAGCACTAGTCCCAATAACAAAGATATGGAATCAATCAACCTAAGTGTCCATCAATGGATGAATAGATTAAGGAAATATGCTGTATAAGTGCATACGTATGTATACATATATATATCCACACGCATTTAATGAAATACTATTCAGCTATTAAAAAAAGAGTGAAATCATATTTTTTGCAGCAACATTGATGGAACTGGAGGCCATTACCTTAAGTGAAACAAGACAGGCACAGAAAGTCAAATATAACATATTCTCATTCATAAGTGGGTGCTAAAAATGTGTACATGTGGATAGAGAGAGTGGAATGATGGACAATGGAGACTCTGAAGGGTGAAGTGGTGGGAGGGCGTGGATGAAATTAGTTAAGGGATACAATGCATGTTATTTGGGTGATGGATACCCTAAAGGCTCTCAGTTGTTAAGTAAATTAAAATGGATATAATTTATTCTATTTTACTTTATATTTGTTGTTCCATCAATAAATATAAAACCAGATATTTAGGGGAAACACTGTAACACAGAGGTTGGCAAACTTATCCTATAAAGGAAGATAGTTAATAATTTATGCTATTTTAAACATAATACACATAATACATGGTCTCTGTCACAACTACTGTGAAAGTGGTTAGAGACAGTATGTAAACAAATGGGTGTTTGTATTTACAAAACTTGTATTTACAAAAATATTGGTAGGCCAGATATGGCCCATAGGCTGTAAATTTCCAACTGCTACTGTTACAGAAGTAACTGATGGGGTTTAAATTGGTATGTCTTTTCTTTCTGGAGACAAATTAGTCAAATATCAAAAGTTTTACTTGATGCTTTTTCATATTCTATTTTTAGTTTTTTCTCTCAAGGCAAAAATAAGATCAGTCATACATTTAAGATACATGTGTATAAATATACATAACACATATATGATTAGTGTATTTATACACATACATATACACATACACATACACATACATACTCAAATGTCATTTCTAATATCTGAAATTTAGAAGTGATAACATAAATTTTGGTATCATTGTGCAATGAGACTCTATATGGCCAAATTTATATTTATAAAAATAGATTTTTATTGGCATGGAAACATATTCAACATGTATCAAAAGAAATATACTTATATGGATTGTAATGATTCTATTTTATGAAATAACATATATACATATTTGTGTATAATTTATAGATCTGTAGCTTTATGGGGGCAAGTCTAAAATATATGCTTCTAATTTTTAGCAATATTATTATCTGGAGCTATAATTTCTGATAATTAAATATTTTAAAATATGTATTTCCTGTATTGCTTATTTTTCTATAGTGAATATATACAGCAACACTTAAAATGAAGTGGGAAAATAAAAATCAGTATTGGCACATTTTCTTTAATAATTAAAAACATAAAAATCTGTTCTTAATATACTGATTTGAAGTTTCTAGTTAATTAAACTTTTATGAATACTCACTATATCACTACAACAAAGTACTTATCAACTACATAAAAATGAAGTGCATAACATATTACTTCAAAAATCAGTTAATTAAATATTCAAATCCATGCCTGAACTTGAAATGTGACTGATTAAAAGCAATCAATTTTTAAAGCCATTTGAAAAGCACTACTCGTTGATTCTTTGTAAAAACTGACCTGGATTACTAAGCTACACACTTTTAATTATAGCAACAAACATATTTCTGCTACATATTATTTTGTACAATCATTTATTAATTTCCTCCACTATCTTTCAAATGTCATTTAAACTGCTATATAAACAGCAAAGTCTAAATCATTTTAATTGCTAAATTTCCTTCTCAGGAATACTTAAAAATAAAAAGGCAATTCAGGCAATTAATCTGTCAGTAAGAAGACAACATAGATAAAAGCCTGATTAGCTAGAAGCCACCTTGCCAGATACTTCAGTTAACTGTAATTTTGGAAACACAGTAACTTTAGGAAGAAAAAATGGGCAAAATTTAGATTTAGAAGCAAAGCAAACACACAATATCCCCACCAAAAAGCTTTGGAAACCATCTCCTCCTTTTCCCTTAAAAACAAAGGTTATCATTTAAATCCTGTCTTACTTCTTTTTCCCAAGACTCAGAAAAAGACTTAACCTTAAACTCTCTTTCCACAACTACTAGTCAAGGTTAATGCTTTCACTTCTTGGCTTTCATCCTTTGTCATCCCATGACTGAGCTGCTGAACTCTACTGGGTACAGTATAGCATCATTTATTTTATTCTTTCTCCTTCACCACTTAAGTGATTTAATCATATAAATATACCCTTATTTCCTTCATCTTAAAAAAAAATTCACTTTGCAACTAAACTTCTCAAAGCATTAAACTATGTATCTTCCCCACTTTATTACCTTGTATTGTTACTATGCTTCTCCCTCAATTTGTCTTTTCTCAACTATTCTAAAATCTTTCTCAGGTGTTAACTGACTTCTCAACAGCCACATTCAATGTAAAAAGCTTACATTCAAGAAAAACCTGGCTGCTCCAGTGATGTTTGTATAAGCTCGGGCAAGCTGTTCAGCCTCCCTCAGTCTTAGTTTTATCATCTTTAAGGATTATTATAGCTCGCATAGCTATTTTATTAGCAAGTTTTGAAAAATTAAGGAAAGCTAATGTGAAGTAGCTACTCAACAATTTAACATTTTTAGAGCATGTATGAAAAATAGTAAATTTTTTTTAAACATACTAAATTTATTAACATCATTAGATGACTTTATGACCTACTAAATACCTCATTTAACTTTTCAAAACTTATCTACAAAGAGATATAGATGGCTAATAAGGAAACAAAAATATACTCAACAGCATTAGCCATCAGGGAAATGAAAATCAAAACTATAATGAGATATCCTTTCACACCCATTAGGATGGCTATAATAAAACAGTCAGAAAATGACAAATGTTAGTGAGGACGTAGAGAAATTAGAATCCTTATATATTATTGGTGAGAATATAAAATGTTGCATCCACCTTGGAAAACAGTCTGGTGGTTTCCAAAAAAGTTAAAAATGGAATTACTACATGCTATAATTATTAAGTTACCACAATACTAGTTAAGGGAGAAATTTTCTGATCTTAATCTCTAATCATTCAACTCTCTTTTCTTCCTAGTCTCCTTAAATCTTGAAGTGTCCATAAACAATAAGGTATGGGTGAAATTCTCATTTTCTTCCCCTCCTTTTACCTATAGAAAGCCCCAGCTGGGGGCAGAAAGAGTCATGTAAAAATTTATATCCAATTCATAGTCTGGATTATAACATAGAACTGAGTATTTTAATTTCTAAATTGATACTGTTTTAGTAAAATTAAATGATCACAAAAATTGTATTACCTGAAAATCATCAAAAATATCTCCCAGGAGTAAGGGAAGAATTTTTTCCAATGGATATATTTTAAAGTCACAGTGGGACACAAAAATAAAATTTTCTTTAAATTGTAAAAACACAAAAACATTCTGTATGAAGGATGGTTGCAAAAAATCATAGCTCATTAAAAATTATAAAAGGCCAGTATGGTGGCTCATGCCTGTATTCCCAGCACTTTGGGAGGCCAAGGCGGGCAGATCACCTGAGGTCAGGAGTTGGAGACCAGCCTGGCCAACTTGGTGAAGCTCCGTCTCTATAAAAATACTAAAATTAGCTGGGCGTGGGGGCACATGCCTGTAATCCCAGCTACTCTGGAGGTTGAGGCAGGAGAATCACTTGAAACCAGGAGGTGGAGGTTGCATGAGCCCAGATCACACCACTGCAGACAGAGTGAGACTCGGTCTCAAAAAAAAAAATATATATATATATATATATATATATATAAAAATATAAAAAACACAAAATAAAAAGATAATTTCATTTTTTAAAATAAAATTTAATGTGCGCTATGCTTGTATTTAATTTGTTTATGCTATTGAGTGCTGTCTTTAAATGCCTGTGTCTTTGGAGATCTTAAAGAAACCTTGTGACTATAAGCCTAAGCTTGCCTGAGAACATTCAGAAGACTTTTGGAAAACAAAGTTCAAAGAAAACATTTAGGAAGTACAAGTTATGAGCTCTGGCAACTAATAGTCTTTAGTTGGTGCCTTAATGAAGACTAGACTTTTACATTGTTCCTGATATAAAATCCTGCACTGAATTATAGTTTCTCTAACTGCATCTTTATTGTTTCTAACTTGAGTCCACTTAATGGTCTGGGTAATATTCCAATTTCATGAAGATTGCTCTCCCTCTTTTTTCTGTTTTTGCTTACTGTTTCCTACTTAAGTCTGAGTGTTGTTTAATACTCTCTCCTACACTGAATGATTTACATAACATTGAATATCAACATACAAACTCTTTTTTATTCAGAGACACATGGCAGGCCTTCAATTGGTAGTTAGTCAATGAATAAAGAATATATGTTGATATTAAAGTCAGTCAACATTGATTTATGTGATCTATTATTTTATACTGTTCTTGGAAACCAATGACATATCTGCAATTATTACCTATCATGTGTTGTATATTTGAGTTATTAAGTTATGTCTGCCAGTATAGATTTTCCCCAAGAAAACAGCTGGAGGTGGGTCAGCCACCTTGGTGTTTGCCCCCTACCACTAAGTAGATTAGGTTCCAGTTACCCTCGACCTATGCTGAAATGGGTCATGCCTTGTTGTGTCTCAAGATATGTCATATTCCATGGAACTACTCTCCTGAAGACATTTTAAAATTATATTTTCAGAGTCAACATAAGATAGCAGATGGATAATCTGCTTGAAGGCAATTGAGGTCATATATCATTAGGCATCAGGGAAATTCTATATGTAACCAAACATCTGTATTTGAAAAATATAGTCAAAAGCTTTCCAAAAAAATTCTCAAACCCTATATTTCTTGCCAATTTAACATCTGAAAAATATGGAAAAGTCCGTGGATTTTTGAACTGAAAGAGCCACTAGAGATCATGTTTTCCAACTCAATAATTTCACAGATGGAAAATGGAGCCAAAGGAAGTTAAATGCTTTACCTAGGTACACATAACTAGTTACTGACAAAAGTGGGACTGAAATGCAAGTTTTTGATGGTGCTTTATTACCATGCTGCTACCCTCAGCCTACTGAATCTATTAAATCCTGTGTATATATTGTAGACATTAAGTTTGTTCTCTAAATATAATACCAAAGTCCCCAATCATTTTTAATGAAGTTTCTGTAATCATATTAGAAAAATGACAGTCAAAATTATCTTTCATATATTCTCAGAGAATGCTTTCTCCTGAAGGAAATACTCAATATAAGATTAGGATAACAAGATCTCTTTAAAATGAATGTCTCCATTTGCAGAATTAAATATTTAGAGCTTCCCAGAAATGTGTTGGCATGAGTTCACATTTGAATATCTCCTTTCCAGTTTATAAGAAATAGCCTAAGAAATAATGAAATATGGAAGCTGTATCATCTGCAAGCTAGGGTAAATTATTTTCTAAATGCCAGAAACTATGAAGAATGTTTGATATACATGGGGTAGATGAGGCTCTAGACAGATTGATAAATTGTCTTCCTGTAACAGTAGGGCTTAATGGAAAAGCAATGGAGATGAAGAACCACTGGGGATTAGGTAAAATGGGGCAAGGACTGTCAAGTGGATTGGTAAATTTGATTAAAGTTCTTTTTGGTCCAGTGGTTTTTAACATGGATGTTCCAGTGTGAAGGCATTATTGATTGAAAGGTGCTATTGACAATTACTGGATTTGTGCCAGAAATGCTTGAAATCTGGCAATGCTCTCAACAGTTCTGCATAACAAGGATCTGCTCCATATCTTGCATGCCTCATAATTTGAATGATATATTGATTACTCATGTAGGTAAAAGTGAGTTTATTAATAACTGTGTTGAGAACCTTTATTTTTCACATAAATACAAAATATTTCTGTACATATTTAATACTCAACGAATTTTACAGTAAGGTAATTACTATGTATGTAGATTTAAAACAAGACCATACTTTTTTTTTTTTTTTTTTTTTACAAGGCATAGAATGAGTCATTCCACATTTTGGGAAATTGTTTTCTTGTATTTTTTGAATAGGTCATCTCACAAAATCATTTCTGTCTACAGTTGTACTCATGACATTTTCTATGATTTTCTACATTTAGGCACAAGCATTTTGCTCTTTCAGTATTTTCACTTGTATAGTCATCTCCAAGTTTTTGTGTATAAAATATTTTTATTATAAACTATTCTCCATTTTATACCTTTATATTATATTTAGGGCATTATATTTTTTAAATGTATGTAGCCATAATTCTGAATTTCACTTCAGGTTAGATAAGGGAATGAATAAAATATTTGATTAAAAATGGGGCAATGGGTCTGACTGGGTTGCAAGCCATTGGTCTCCTCACTGTTCTGAGGAATTTAAAGTCATCAGTGTTGGCAAAGCTCCTAGGACCCCACAGGCGGCTAAGAACAGAATGATTACTTGGTAGTGCCAGCAACATATAATGCTGTAGATCAAAGGTCACTGGCTCAAATCAACATAGAGGCCAAGAGCAAAATAGCAAGATGTGACTTGGGCAAGTAGAAAACATTCAAAATGCTGCATTATAACATGGAGGAAGTTCCTCATCTCTAGTTGATTGCTGATCTGAAGTGTAATAATTTATTTTAGTGAGCACATGCCACCAAGATATCATTTCAAGGAACTAGTGCCTATCTCTGTAGATGTACTTCAGCAATTAGCTTCTTCAATAATTCCATCCACTTTAAAAAATATATTTATTTTTCATTGTTTTGAGATGGGGTCTCACTCTGTCACCCAGGCTGGAGTGCAGTGGCACAGTTTTGGCTCACTGCAGCCTCCACCTTCCAAGTTAAGCAATTCTCCCACCTCAGCCTCCATCACGCTGGGCTAATTTTTTGCATTTTTAATAGAGATGGAATTTCACCATGTTGGCCAGGTTGATCTTGAACTCCTGACCACAGGTGATCCGCCCTCCTACACCTCCCAAAGTGCTAAGATTACAGGTATGAGCCACTGCGTGTGGCCAGGATTGCTTCCACTTTAAACAGCAGCCTCCTCCAGTGTAATCTGATCCAGCCACCATAGAACCAATGCTAGTTTGAGGCAGAATATAAATGTGGACACTGTGTCAGGCCATTTTAACTCTAGAGTGTCTCCTGGGGTCAGCTCAAGCTGTCATTGGGGTTGCCTTCCTCTGACCAACTTGCCTAGACCCCGCCATTCCACAGGTATTGATCCTAAGGGCACTCCCTAATTAACATTCTGCCCTTTTAGTGCAATCTCAGAGTCAGCTTCCCGGAGTTCCCTGAGAACTAAGTACGGAACATTCATTGTTAAAATCTCATAATGATTTTCAAGAGAAAATGGCAATGTGAATTCTTATGTAAACCCTTCTGATTTTTTAACTATTGCCAGCTAATATAAATCTTTTTCCCATCAACACATTGTAGGCTTATTTAGATCACAGTTAGGGAGATTATAATTCAGGATTTTCTACAATTGTCTCAGAATAAGCATTAATAGAACCCCTTTCATTGTTGAATATGTCCAGTTTAGACAATTAATGAATTTTATGATCACCTTTCTCTTAGACCACCAGTTTGCTACTTCTGCTTGAGAAAAAAAAGATTCCTGAGGCAGCACATTTCTGCCAGGCTCAATTAGGCCAAATTTGTTCAATCAAGAATGGGCCACTGATTGCCACAAGGCATCTAGGGTATATTTGTTCTTACACTGTGGTTGACAGTCTGGTGACATTGGATGAAAAGTAAAAGCCATTTCGGAGTCAGAAATGGCAGCCAAACAAACCAAGTCTGGCACGATGTTTTTACAAAACCGTTTTCTCAGAGAAAAATTCATATTTCCCTGCTGGGTTTATTCATGTTCTTGACCTCTTCACAAGTCTACTTAGTCAACTGTAAATCCTTTAAGCTGGTAAAAAATCCTCCACTTTGATATGTTAGATAAAGTGTTTAATTTTCTTTAAGTGTCTAGGAAACACAGAAAAATGACTGTATAGTAAATCTCAAAAAATATAAATAAATGCAAAGAGCACAAATCAAGGAAAAAATATCACTGACAATATAAATGTCAATATTACAGGCATTTAATAAAACTATAAACAAATACAAACACGTTACTTGGTTATTAGCTAATTGATTAGTTGATTAATATAATCTGGAAAAAATAATTAATTCTCGTATCAGAGAACAAGTAAAACTGCACTGACTTAATGCCTGGAAAATAATAATGTTGAGAACATTCCCTATCAAAAGGTGTGGGATGCAGCCAAAGTAGAAATCAAAACCAAATCCATAACATTGGGAGCATTTATTTAATCTTTTAAGAAATAAAAATAAATGAAAAATTTTAGAAAAAAAGACAACAAAAATAATAAGGCATTTATTTTAAAGTATATTATTTATTTGTAAGGCAAAGGGTTGCTTTTTTGAATAAATAAAGATGAAAATGATTAGTTAATAACCTGAATGGGAGCTATCTATGTATGTATGTGCGTGTATTTGTGTGTGTGTGTGTGTGTGTGTGTATATATACATATATATGTAGACATATATACAACGGGAAACTGAACTTAATCTAACTTTACTGAAGCAGGTTGAAGGATGTGACTAATCAGATGTGCTAATTACACTATGGGAGCTACTGAGGTGCTTATAAAGATTTATGATGAACAGAACATGAGAGTAAACTTGATGTAAAATTGTGAAAAACAGGATATCAGAGTAAGCTTAATGTAACAACTTGACACAAATTTAATATCTGCTTTTTATTTACTAAAACTAGGATGATGTATGAAAACTTGTACAGCTTTTTTTAATGTGTATCTTTCCTATATACTAGAAAATCCTTACACTTTTTAAGCTACTTGCTGACTGCCTGCTTGCATTCAGCATATTTTTTTGTGCAAATTAGCTAAATTCTATAAAATGCTATACTATATATAATATATACTATACTATATATAAAATACTATAAAATAAAATTCTATAAAATACTGTAGTATATATATTTAGGACACTTTTGGCTTTGTAAGTAATTTGGCTCAATATATTTCTTACAGTTATCCTTTTAAAATTTTTTATCAGTTAAGTAAATTTTAATAGTTTGTTCTAAATAAAAGTATCTGTTTAAAAACACTTTTATTAGAAAATTATACATATCTGCCTCAATATTCAGTAATAACACTATCAAGGAAAGTCTCCCTCTCTCTCTCATGGGGAGAATTAAACCAAGACCAAAAGAAACATGTCAATTCATAAATATGGAATTACCTAATTTGGAAATCACTATTAGCTGACTAGGTTAGTAAGTATCCAATAAATGTTTGCATTACTAGGAAAAAAATAATATGATTCATATCTGTAAGTAAGGGCTAACACAGACTGAGTAACAAATGTGTGCCAGACACCAGGAAGACCATTAAACATATTTTCTCTCTTAATTCTGAAAACAAACAAGTGTATTTCATTGGGACTATAGCTCTTTTTACAGACAAGGAGACTAAGACTTAGAGAGGTAAATCCATTTATCCACAGTCACATAGTAAGTAATGTATTTGACTTAGTAATGATGGGGTAAGTTTGAATGGAGTAGGAGACAGAAATTACATTTTTCTAACGATACAAATTTTTCAGCATTTCCAGTATAGCGTTTTTAGTATATTTTAAATCAAGTTTATAAATTGCATGTGTGTGTATGTGTGTGTGTGGGTGTGTATCTGGATTTTGGAATTTTACATACGCATTATGAGATATCTTGGGGAAGGGACCCAACCAAGTCTAAACATAAAATTCATTGATTGCTCATATACAACTTAAACATATAGTCTGAAGGTAATTTTATATATACCTTAAAGAATTTTTTGGATGAAACAAACTTCATGTACATTGAACCATCATAAAATAAAGGTGTCATGGGATACTACTCAGCCATGTAAAAGAACAAAGTAGAGTCTTTTGCAGCAAGTTGGATGGAACTGGAGGGCATTATCCTAAGTGAGGTAACTCAGGAAGAGAAAACCAAATACCATATGTTCTCACTGATAAGTGGGAGCTAAGCTATGTGTATGCAAAGACATTCAGAGTGATACAATGATATAATGAAATGGAGACTCAGAAGGGGGCCAATGAATAAAAAAATACCCTACATATTGAGTACAATGTACACTACTTGGGTGGCAAGTGCACTAAAATCTCAGACTTCACCACTATAAAATTCATCCATGTAGCCAAAACCACTTGTACCCCAAAAACTATTGGAATTAAGCAATTTTTTAAAAAGAAAGTTTGTCACTATTTTAGCCACCCATGGGGACAATCTGGTTGTTTGCCATCACCATCATTCTTGGCTCTTAATTTATATGCTACCAATAGGCAATCTTTTTTTACATTTATTCATACACAAGTACTTAACAGTAAAAAAAAATACAATTAATACACTGAAAACGTGTTCAGGGTAACTAAAGTAGTAGCATCACCAGAATACTTGTGTCTGCTGTTAAACAACTGCAAAAACAAACAACAGCAGGCTTTCAGTCACCACCTACAACGGTGTGTATTGATTTAAAAGTTGCTGTATGCTGTATTTTTCTTTTAGGTGAGAAGAAACATCAGAAGCAGTGGGGAGACCAGGAAGCTGGTCCTCTAGGGATAAGGAGGAATTCTACTAGACATCTTTTAAAGATGTTTCCTCTGGTCTTCTGCCTCATTAAACATATGTTTTGTCTTAGAAGTCTCTCTTTGATTTTATATACTGACATAATATCTTTTTCTGTTATGAATGGACCCTGCTCTAGTTTTTAAATAAGCCCATCACACTTTTTCACCATGTCATATATAGGTACTTTTTCCTCAGTGTTAACAGCATGATCTCTGTTCTTACTATTATCAAGATTGCCTTAATTCACAACCATTTTGGCTATTTTACCATCACTCAATGAATGAACAACTGTAGCCTCAATACAAATGTATAAAACTTTTTTGATATCTACTTCTTCAAGCTTACTGATGAATTCTGAAGGTATATTTTTTGCATATGTAGGAAAGTCAGCCATTTTTTTTTCTCACTTGAGGGCTGTTGTCACCCAGTCCAGCTTCCCTGCAGTGAGCATGAATCACCCGTAGAAGAGGTTTGTGAAATCAATCAGAAAGATGTTTCTGGTGATCCATGCCTTTTGTTATCATAATAATGGGCTGATAAGAAATTCTCTCATTTAAAACAGCAAAAATGCAAAATTTTGCCTATTTCGGCAACTTTACACTGAAGCTTGCCTGCTGCATTAGCACATCCCAGCATAGTTACTCTATCCTTAGCATCCTTCATTCCTGTAGGAGCTGTCTCGTCAGCTGTGGTCAGTGCCTTTATGGAGCAATAACATCAGAACAATGATGTTTTATGAGCATTAAAGACTCGTTCTGTTGTCAAATTCTCATCTGCAATGATCTTTGTTAACTCCTCAATGAATTTATCTGCTACTTTGCGATCAGCAGATGCTTTATCAGCAGAAATCATTAAAAATTTAATGCCATGACTTTTCTTAAATATTTGCAAGTGGTGTGTTGAATATTCATAGTTCCCTTCAATTTACAGTTCATCATGATGGATCTTTGCTTATTTTATTATTACTATTACTGACATGTAATAGTAATCACTGCAACACTTGCAGATCCACTTTTCCAAAATATAATCGACATCTTTATTTTTAGCTTTATGCAATGTTTTCTTATTTTTCATTAACATTTGTTTATCACTTTCAGCATAGAACTCAACAGTTTATCCTGTTTCTTCAGGCCATATATAGTGGTAATTCCAACACCATACTCTTCTGTAAGACATTTCACACTTACACTGCTGTCTTTCTGCAACAGCTTGATTTTCTATGCTATAGATAAACATAAATATCTTATTATTTTTGGTACCACTGTTAGTGATAGGAGTATCTGCAGGCTTTTTTGACATTTTCAACAATATCTTTATACCATACAGCAGAGATTACGCAAACAATCTCAATGAGTAATTCACATAGGTTTTGGTTCCATGTAGGGCATTGTGGGGATCCTGCCACTGGTGCATTTGGCCCTGACCACATGCTTTTCTTTTCTTTTTCTTTTTTTTTTTTTAAAAAGCAAAACAAAACAAAACAAAAAATCTTTAGTGTGTATGCTTGCCTGGGGGAATCCCAGCATGCAATGGAAAAAGATATCACAGCTTAAGTGGGCTGGGAGGGTCTTTTTCTCTTGGGGACTCTAAAAGCTGAGTTGTGTGGCTACATTTTGACTGTACCTGTCACACGAGGTCAGGTGTGGAATTTTCCACCTGTGCATCATTTTAGAACTCAAAAAGTTTTGGAATTTGGAGCATTTCATACTTTAGATTTTTGGATTACAGATGCTCATCTGTATACAAATAAGTAGGAGCTACATGTACTGATATAAAAACCTTTTTATGATCTAGCATTAAATGGAAGATAAGAATATGTAAATTATGATACTACTTTATGTAAAGAAAATGTTTTTTGAAAAAAGATTATTTACTAAAATGTAAAGATATTTATAAAATATTAAAACGCTTCTATATTATCTCATTTAATAATATTTTCATAAAACTGTATAACTAGATTATTTAGTAATAATCATGCTTATTAAGTGGTAAAATTTTATATAGTTCATTTTATTTTCTGCTATTTTTAATTGTATTTTATAATTTTCTTTCACAAGTAGTAACACTGTTAATGCAATAGAGGTCTTTAATAGGCTGGACGTGGTGGCTCATGCCTATAATCCCAGCACTTTGGGAGGCTGAGGAGGGCGGATCACGAGGTCAGGAGATTGAGATAATCATGGCTAACACGGTGAAACCCTGTCTCTACTAAAAATACAAAAAATTAGCCAGGCGTGGTGGCACGTGCCGGTAGTCCCAGCTACTGAGGAGGCTGAGGCCGGAGGATTTCTTAAACCCTGAAGGTGGGGGTTTCAGTGAGCCAAGATCGTGCCACTGAACTCCAGCCTGGGAGGTAGAGCGAGACTCCATCTCAAAAAAAAAAAGAAAAAAGTAATATGTTTGAAATTTACTCTCTTAGTTATTTTGAAATATCAAAACATCACTTTGTACTTCATAAGTGATCAATTATGATTTGTCAATCAAAAACAATCTTAATAATAAAATTTAAAATATCTATTGCTAAAAACTAATGGTTTTATGTAAAGCAGAAAATTTATCAATATTTCTTCCGAATGTTCTTTTTGAAACTATGTATACTGATTGGGAAACTGCATTTATTGTAAGAGTTCATTGGAATTTTAACTTTTACATAACTAGGTGTCAGCTCTGGATAATTTTTATTTTGGTATTGAAAGAAAATTGGCTCAAATCCTATTCCATGTATGGTTGGGAACCGTGCACCCTTTAAAATGCCTGCCAGAGATTTTAGGGGACTTTTGTTACACCTGGTCACTTCTGAGGTACATTTGCAGCTTCTCCTACCTTTAAGAACGTTCTCATTTCTTGCTTCCTATAGTAATTTCCTTATTTGCAACACAAATGTGAGAGAAGTGTAGTCCCATTTTACTTAGTTACCCTAGGCATCAAGATAACAATTGTAATTCATCCAATCCTAGCATAGAATGCAAAATTAAATTTAAACATATTTGTGTCTTGTTTCTATTATTTCATCCGTCTTTGATTCCTTGTCAGAGAAATTTCATTTGTCACATCTTCTACTCTGACTCAAGCATCTTATTATATTGTTGAGTACCTTCCACCTCCTTTAAACTCCTCTCTTCCCGTCTGTACGTACCCAGCCTTTAAATTTTTATTTTTTTTCAGATAAAGTTTTTCTTTGATTTGTTTGAACTCTAACCTAAGAAAAATCTTTCCACAGTTAAAATGATCCATAAAAATATTTTGTCAGTTGGTTTTCTTCCTTTCCATGGGGAATTATGAGGTCAACTTTACATTTTTCTTCTCACAGTATATGCATTACAACAGCCCAATAAATAAGCAGCTATATCTAAAAAGTTAATCACATTTTTCCATGATATTAATGTTACATGGTCATTCTACATCCTCAGTGCTGCAGTTTTAAAGTTATCTATTTATCTTTTTAGTTAATCACACTTCAGCTCAGGAAGGCTGTTCCTATCAGACTTGTTACCATTGGCAAGCCAGGGTCTCTAAAAGCATTTTAGTTTACAGATGTGCTAAGTGAGTTGGACTATAGGCTTTCTAAGAATATTTTCAATTTATGTAGCATAGGTATGTTTTTAGATGCATCCATTAAAGAAGATAAAAAGAAAAATAATGTACCTAACTAGTACATTTGCTTCATTTCCTAATACAAATTTATGATTTGAAATATGAATCCCCAAGTCCATAAAAAAGCTGTGCGAATTATATTTTAAGAAGTATTCATTATCTTATTTCCTCTTTGGATTTTAATAAAAACAAGCTTTTAATTTTCAGTAACATCATTATAAGACATTTTTATTTGTAGACGTAACAATATTTCAAAAATAATTATTTTCTTGCACCAAATCTTGTGAATATAAAATCCAATCTACAGCTCTAAACTGGGAGATCTCCAGGGATGTTTTGAACGGTGGTGTCATTTTGCCAAACTCCATGTCTCAGAGAAATTTTAGAGAAAAGCTACAGCTTTTTCTTAATGAAAGTAAGGCAGAAGAATAAACAAAAACTAAAGATAATCATTTAGTATGGTTAAGAGAAAGACTATGGAAGTTTTATTAAATTAAATTAGGACTTTAAAAACCAGACTATAAACTGTATACTTATATATATAAGTAATACAGTAAACTATATGCTTCCAATATTTGCTTTTGTTCACCTATCAACATTTGTCTAAAAGGAAATGAAAAAAAAGAAAATAGAGAGAAGAATTAAAACAAGCCAATGTATTGAGAAAATTGCATTAAAATGGTAAAAGATGGAAGGAGAGAAAAGGAAAAATAAAAGAAAAACAAAAAATATATTTTATCATATTTTCTCCTAGCTAATCTCTTTATATACCTATTTAATTTAGAGAGTTTAAATTCCTCTTCCCTCCAATATCATGTGTTAGGTACTCAAATTTGATTTCACTCTACCTTTTTGAAAGAGAATTTCCATTGTATCTCTCGAAAAAATATTGCTTAAATAGGCTATAAATTTCACTTCCAATCTCTTAGACACATAGTTTTCTTGCTATGATGTAGTCTCATCCTTTGTCTCTTTCTAAGGAAATTTTTCTCCAATAGAATTTACTTCTAATTTATAATAAAGATTCTGACTTCATTTTTTATGTTTTACTGCTGGCTTCTTTCAATTCCCATCACTCCCTCTGCCTCTTCTGCCCCATATTTGAGCAAGCCGAAAAGAAAACACAGTTACTGCCTCTTTGGAAGCCAGAAGTTCAAAGCAATTAAGCCCTAGCCCACGTGTGGGAGCCTTCGCCTCAACCTTTCCCTAATCACAAAAAATCCAAGCCAGGCAACTTTCCATACTCTCTCAAACCATTTTTGGACCTGCTTGCTGCTTGCCCTGCTGCCCTGAGAAAGTCTCATTATGAGAGTAATAAACTGTTTCCTTAACTTCTTGGTGTGTATGTGGCATCATCAGTCTTGACATCCAAGCAAAACTTTGGGGGATGGGTCTATCCTGTTTCTTCATGAAGATCACAAAATGTCTGCATTATTTAGATAAGTCCGTCCTCACTCCTTTGGGGTGAAACAAGTAAAGAGACATATTTGGTAATTTTTCCAGGTGCATAGCCGTATTAGAAGAGGATCTTGTTTTATATTCAGGAACATAGGAAACAAGACGGAATTGTTGACTCCATGCAATCCCCTCCATTTTGTTTTGTTAACCACTGGGCATAACAATAAGTGAATGGCTCCCCAGCATGGTAGCTATTCTTTAAGCTATTCCCATATTCTTTAGGGAAGGAGAATATCTGTTTAGCATAGTTATTTTACTCTCATTTTCTAATGCAACATGTATCCTTCTCATAGCAATGTTTAGTTGCTTTTTTTTTTTTGACCCCAGAAAGACCTGAAATGGTTTAGACAGATACAATAGTTACAGAAGCCCAAGGCCATACTGTTCCCTAGCTCCAAATTACACGTTTTTATGTTTTCATCTTAATTATTTTTCCCAGGAACAGGGTTAATTATAACTCACTGACGATTATATAATGATTCAAATGATCTTATAAAATCAATCTTAATAATACAATGTCAAAACTATTATGCCACATATTTGATCATTATAAAAATTTTCCTGTTATCGAAACCCTAATAAGAAATTAAAGTAAGATAAGTAAAATTCTTTTAAAAATTAAAAGTCTATGAAGTTGTCCCAGTTTTACATTGGAGACGTCATCTCAACAATATCACACCAAAACCAAAAGTCAAGCTCTCTTTTCTTCTTATGTTAATTTCAGGCCCCAAAACACAAGTGCAAGAAGAGCAACAAAAATATTTAAGAGAAAACTGGAGGTTAGAATTATGACAAGCCAACATGTCATGTGGATAAAGCAATTCTACAAGACTAAGAGCCCAGTACTCATTCCCCAGGGTAACATTATGTCAGCGTGTCATGCCATTGCTTTGACAGGGTAACCCAAGGGAGGTTGAGCAATGTCTGTGTCTTAGGTAATGTCTTGGTTCAGCAAGCTCAGGAGGACCTATGTCCTACATGTTCATCTGAACACTAAATCTTTAGAATAAACGAATTTGTTTTTATTATAAACCCAATTATTGATAAAACATTTGCTAGATTAAAATAATCCCCTAACCAAGGTGCTTCCAGTTTCCCTAGAGTCATACCGATGCAGCTATATAGGTACTAGTACCATCTTAAACCCGCTCAGGTGACAAGTTTAAGACACTAAAGCCTTGAAAACATTTAGCAAGCACCAGTCTGTTTAACTGATTGTTATGTTATTAAGAAATTCTTCATGCAAATTTCTGCTCTCTCCAAAAGAAAATTCTACCGTTCCACGATGTAAGAAAATGAACAGTTTGAGCAATTTGAATTTCTTTTCAGGGTTCTTTCATAGCCTTACTCATAAACTTTGTTCTCCCTGTAATTTCCAGAAGTCAGCAAACTACATAGAGTCAAGATAATTAATTTGGCTATTTCAGTCATTCTTACTGCTTAGGTCACCAACACTACCAGTTTTAAGTCAGTGTCTTTTTCTAATCTCTCTTCTCTGAAGTGGAATATGATTCCAGTGTTTTTCTAAACCTTTTGGGTTGGTACATGAGCCATAGTTAGCTTGGGTTATACAAATACCAATTTAATTATGGCAGTCTTTCTTGTAACATCCTTATTTTATTTCTAGCCAGGAAATACATAATATATTAATAGTTCTTTTCCTTGTCATATTTTCTTAGCATTGAGTGAGTCAGTGCCTAGACACTAGTATTTCAAACGTTTCCAATATTACCAAGAGACCCTCTCCTCCGACTATTACATGACAGCTATGGCCATGAATAGATACTAACTGTATTTCTGAGAACAGAATGTGATGTTGCAAGTCAACATGTATTTTATTGTGCAATTATAATAGAAGTTAACTTGTATTTTGCTAAGAAAAAGCAGTTTACTACTATCCTCTCAAAACAAAATTAGATAGATTTCTTATTTGAAAATGCCAATGATGAAGAGTATCAGTTTTTGTATTGAATTCTTCCTTCTATTTTGATATTTAGAATTGATTTGATTTCGCTAACTTAACCAGTAAAGTTAAGATTTTGCAATAAATCTTTCAAAGTTCTACTAGAGCTAAATTGGTTAAGAAAAAATAAAACATTCTGCCTCTAACACAGCCTAATTTGACTTGTTGGATATTTGTGACAGCAAAGTTCAAAATCTTGCCAAGATTAAGACCTTGGAAAAACCAAAGAGTTCCAAAGATATACTGATCTTCCCAGGCCTTTGGAATAACTTACTGTTACTTATACTTCATTCAAAGAATGACTATGAAAAATGGCTCCTTTCTAATTTTACATCTAAATAATTTTATCATGGTCTCTCAGGGTCCCAGACTTTCCCATCTGCTCAATATTTTCAGAAAATTCAAATATTCTGCTTCTAAAGTCTAGAACATACCATGTTTAAAAGTTAAATATTACATACCTGTAGTTTCAGCCACTAGAGAGGCTGATGTAGGAGGATCCCTTGAGCTCAGGAGTTTGAATCTAGCCTAAGAAACATAGCAAGTTTCCATCTCTTAATAATTATAATAATAGAAACAAATATTAAAGAGACCCAGTCCACTTAAAAATCAGTGTTAATTTTGATAATTTATTTTAAATGATACCCAAGTTATTTAATAGTAAAATAAGGTAGAATTATTCTACCAGGGCCTGGCGCGGTGGCTCACGCCTGTAATCCCAGCACTTTGGGAGGCCGAGGTGGCCGGAACATGAGGTCAGGAGATCGAGACTATCCTGGCTAACACGGTGAAACCCCGTCTCTACTAAAAATACAAAAAAATTAGCTGGGCGTGGTGGCGGGCGCCTGTAGTCCCAGCTACTCGGGAGGTTGAGGCAGGAGAATGGCGTGAACCCAGGAGGTGGAGCTTACAGTGAGCCGAGATCGTGCCACTGCACTCCAGCCTGGGCAACAGAGCGAGACTCCGTCTCAAAAAAAAAAGAATAATTCTACCAGTAGGCTTAATGTTTTAGACAGAAGATGCTAAGAAGCATATGTCAATAGTTTTAATTTTTGTATTGCATATTTTGATTTACAAAGGGAAGTTTGACCTCAATCAATCAATGAATCTACCAGTTTCCACTGATTCAACATTTACCAAGTTCAGCCTATTATCCTTGTTATGAAATCATGCAGGGTGGTCACAAGCAATTAATTAGCTACAGTTATGAGCACTCTTAGTAGCATTAATAAATTTACTTCTACATGTATAGTTCTAATGCATTTATAGGTGACATCATATAATGGTTTTCTGGAGCAATGTATGTCTTTAAATTAGCATTATCTATAACAAATAATAATTTTAAGAAATCATTTCAGAAGGGCTGTTACAGATTTTAGTAAGTAATGTGTATTCTTTATTTCTTTGTCTGTATGAGCAGACTCAGACTTATGATATACTATCAAAATATTTCCAGGGATATAGAAAATTTAGAATTTAGAAAGAAATAAAAAGATGTCATTTTACAAGTCTGGCATGTGATCCAGTAGCTAAGAGACTCAAGGCTTCAAGAGGAATTAGTTAAAATTAAATTAATTAAAGGTTTTATTTTAATGAGTACTCTGAGAAGATTGTTGTAGGAAATTAAAATTCAATTTAATTTGAAAATTGCTTTTCAAAATGAGAAATGTCTTCAGGCAGAGTTTTCATGTTTACCAGTTAAACTATAAGAAAATCACAGGAAATGAAATACCTTTTTTTCTATTACCTGCCACCAAATGAAAAACTTTCTTTAAGGTGCTTTCAAAATTAATGTCTTTTTTTACTTGTACAATTGTACTAATGGTATTTAAAATGTGTAGTTTTTTTAAGCCTAAATTAATTTAAAATTCAGAATCCTTTCTTTGAAAAGCTAATAAGTTATACAGATATTGATGTGCCATTGCAATTCTACAAGAATACTAAGGACCAGATGTATGTCTCTAACAAAAACTTAGAAAAGCATAGACACACAATAATTAAGGAAACAACAATTATGAATTGTAATCTTAAATGAAAATAAAAACATAATCATTACAAGTTATTTAAAAACCCTGAAATATCTTTACTAAATTTAATATTTAAATATTAAAGTGGTATTACAATTTCAAAAAGAAATCCATAATAATGAATTTGAAATTATAAATATATACAAATAAATGGTAAAAATTATCAAACTCAAGCATATATGATTAGAATTACTATCATAATTCTAACATTAACTGCATAAATTTGCAGCTTCTTCTTGAATCTGAGCTTCTTTTTTACAAATGGAATAAAAAATAATAAGTAGGCACTAGATTCTTACTGCCCATTTGGAAGAAACAACAAATCATGAAGGAAATTAGTTCCTCCTCAGTGTTTAAAAAGATTTCCAGAGACTTAATTCTGGGGTTCTGATACAGAGAAAATATTTTAAAATACTTATTTAATGGCATATTTTGGTAGGAATGATAAATATAAGTTGGAACATGACATCAAAATAAGTTTTAGTATACACAATTTTTAGAAGAGAGCCATGAATAAAATCTAGAATAAAACTGAATTGCATGTCTTACAAACTACCCTGCAAAAATATTATCTTTACCATAATTTTTTAAAAGACAAATTAAAATGTTTAAGGTTACATTATATTTTAAAGGCTCAACATCAAGTAATAAAAGTCATCTCTATATGTTACTGAGTATGCAGATAAAATGCTTATCAAAATTTTTTGAAATTAAAAAACTTAAAACCTTCACATATATTAATTATATTTTACACACACACACACACATACACACGTATAAAATTTCACTCAGAAAGTTATGAGAGAATTTATTATCAATAATCTAGTAAGTTCTTAAGTACTACAGAGAACATTTACTATTAGATGACTAAATATCATCATTTCCATTTAATATTTTAGTGTATACAAAAATGAAGACATTTAATTTGTCATAGCATTAATTTGAATAGAATTTCTTAAGGATTAGACCAGACTAACCTTTTCTAAAGAGTCTAGGTAAACAATTTTACCCATGAAAAGTTAATATGCTAAGATAGCAAACATTTTTGATTCTAGCTCAGCATGCTACTTTACATTATCCTGGATGAAAAGCATAATCCAGGATTATGGTAATGTGTTAGGATTTGAAGATGTTGGAGCATAAAGGAGGAAGATGCAAAGTCTAGGTAACCACCAAAGTTTGAGCACTGAATATTTGCATACACACACATACTCATGTATGTATATATATATGCATATAGAAATGCATGTTTATTATGTGTATATACATGTTTATTAATTTTGCTGTTTTTTGCCTTTTATAGTCTTTTGTTGGATACCAAGAATGCATTTTTTTAATCATAACGGGTGTCACACACTGTATTTCTCCATATTATCTTTAGCACTTACTTTGTCTCTAGCATATAGTAATTGTTTGACCTAACTTTGCTGAAAAAGTGACATCAACCTGTGAGAAAACTTATTATATGAGGGCTGAAGCAGTGTGTGTTACTTATCAGCATGCTGTCTTATCCCAGATTACATTTGGTAGATTTTTAAAGAAATGGCATTTTGTACTTCCAAGTTACAGATACGTCCTTTTTTCGTTAAAGATTATTTTTCATTTTGAATATTTTACAAAAGTGTTAATACTTTGTGAGTCTGAGAGAGAGAGATGTGAAATGAAAAGCCATTGAGCTGGGCGCGGTGGCTCAAGCCTGTAATTCCAGCACTTTGGAAGGCCGAGGCAGGTGGATCATTTGAGGTCAGGAGTTCGAGACCAGCCTGACCAACATGTTGAAACCCTGTCTCTACTAAATACTAAATCCTAAATCCAAAAAAAAAAAAAAAAAATTAGCTGGGCATGGTGGCGTATGCCTGTAATCCCAGCTACTTTGGAGGCTGAGGCAGGAAAACCGCTTGAACCCGGGAGGCAGAGGTTGCAGTGAGCCTAGATTGCACCACTGCATTCCAGCCTGGGCAACAGAATGAAACTCTGTCTCAAAAAAAGAAAAGAAAAGAAAAGAAAAAGCCATTTATTGTGACACATTTTACTTGCCTGTTATAATCATTTTGTAATTGAGCAATTTTATCAAAATTAAATATCAAATTCTTATGTATGACAAATGACATCATTAAATCAAAAGACAAATGATAAACCAGCACACAATATTTGGCAAGTAAAGGGCAAAAGGTTAAAATTTCTTATATATGAAGAAAACATAACATATAACTTTAAAAAACACACAGGTAATCCACAGAAGAGAAAATGAAAATGAACACTCATTCATTCATCCAATTAACCGGAAATTCTCAAGTACTTACTCTGTGACAGATACTATTCTAGATGCTGTGAGATCAGTGACTTGAATTTAAAAAAAAAGGAAGCTCTTAGATTTATAGAATATTTATAGTCTAGTGGGGAAGGGTTGGGAAGCAGACAATAAATAAACAATTGAATGTATTGTGATTTCGATGTTAAGTGTCTTGAAGTAAAATTAAGTAGGATGATAGGGAAAGAGAAGGTAGAGTTGGAGAATGTTGTTATTTTACAGAGAGGCATCATAGAAAGCCCTATTTGTGATAAGGTGATATTAATCTGAGAACTGAAACAGGAAGGGAATGAAACATATGAGTGTCCTTCAGAAAGCAGAAGGGATAAGATGTGGAAAGGCCCCAAGGTATGATCACGATTGTTTGTCCAATGTGAGGAGGAGACTGATCATGGGGAGTGGAATTCTGGGTGATGTCACAGAGCTAGTTGGACTCAGATCTTGTAGTCTTTTGCACACCACTGAAAGGCTTTGGTGTTGACCTTAGTGAGGTGAAAAGCCATTGGAGGGTTTTGAACAGTTGGCATACAGTTGGCATTAAAGACATAAAGTTACTTGAATAACCCGAAAATGAAGGTATAGCAAAGAGGTCTGAGGTCTGGGGCACTCCAACTTTTAGAAGTCAGAGGGTGAAGTTCCTACCAACGGAGACTTAAGAAAGAGAAGGAATGATGTGAGAAAAACAGCAAAAGACACAGATATGCCAAAATACAACCGAGAAAAGTGCTTCAGGGAGGAAATAGTTGAAATGTTCCCAAATATTTTGATGGTTCAACTAAGAAGTCTGCAAATAGAGAATGTAATGTGGCAATCTGGAAGTGGAGTGGGTGGCTTTCCCAAGAACCGTTTGAATGGAGTGTGAAAATAAGACCCTTAAAATGAAGTGGTATGTGTGTAGAGGTTGAAGAGCATGTACAAGAGGAATCAGAATGGCTGAATAGTGGTTTGAGGGCAGTGTGGTTTGTTCTAAAGGGAAGCAGAGGAATGAGGAGATAGTGAAGGGAAATGTGGCTTCAAAGGAAGGATCTTCTTAAGAAAGAAAGAATCACTGCTGTTTGAATATAAATGTTTCCATAGCTCCAATAATTATCAAAGAGAAAGAGAGAAAAAATGGTGATACAAGAAATAGAAGAGACAATTGTTGGATCAATATTCTTAAGAGGGCATTAAGGGATGGGAGCTAATGTACAAGTAGAAGTTGGCTTTATGTAATAACAAAGACAGTTCATCCACAGTGTATGCTTAGGGGTCCCTAGAGAGAAAAAAAATGGGCTCATTCAAAATACAACCAGTTAAGGAGGGTTTCTTTATATGAGTGAAAATTTAGGGAAATGATATTTTTTAAATACCTAAGCTGTTACCAATCCTGAAGCCAAAATGACAAAAAGAAGAAGGGGAAGACAGGGAATGCTGTCAAGACAGCTGCCTAACAGAGAGGTGATCTATCCATCAATAGGTAAATCATAGTGAAGACACACATGGCTTATTTTGCTGCTTTATAAGCTGATGACTTTGCTCTATACAGTTTTCTCAACCTTGTCTATGTATTAGAATCACCAGGTACAGGGGGGTGGAAACTCTAAAATCATTGACTCCTTAGATACTGCAATAAGAGATTCTGATTTAAGTTATCTGGGTCTGGCCTGGACATAGAATATGTATTTCCAAACGTTCACAACATTTAGTTTGTAAACATCTAAAAATGTTTTGACCTGGAATCATCTGTAATATTTTATTCAAAACACAAGTTGTATATTAACTAATGGGTATGGTTTGATTTAATATTTGTAAGCTATGGGAAAATATGTGTAATATCTGTGTATATCTGTATCACATTTATATGTGATACATAGGTTTATATGGATGGAATGGTGATAAATGGTAAAAGCAAAGAGTTTCGGATTTCTTCCTACTTTTTAGTCACTAAAATTAATGTACTATTTTGTAGGCTGAAAGAACATCTTTAATAACATATAAATTAGGTATATCAGATTAATTTAGAAAGGACATGAAACGATTGGCCTATAAAACCATTGTTGTTTGCTGTCTTTTCTTTTTGACTCTTTTTTGGAAAATATGGAATAGCTTATTCAATAGCTATCAACCTGTTCAATAGTGTAACAAATCATTTCATAATCTTTGACCTTTCTTCATCTTAAGTGCAATTATTTATTTATTTATTTTATTATACTTTAAGTTCTGGGATACATGTGCAGAACATGCAGGTTTGTTACATAGGTATACATGTGCCATAGTGGTTTGCTGCACCCATCAACCCATCATCTACATTAGGTATTTCTCCTAATGCTATCCCTCCCCTATCTCCTCCCCACCTCCCCCGCGCCACCCCCGCTGACAGGCCCCAGTGTGTGATGTTCCCCTCCCTGTGTCTACGTGTTCTCATTGTTCAACTCCCACTTATAAGTGAGAACATAAGGTGTTTGGTTTCCTGTTCCTGTGTTATTTTGTTTTTTCTTCACATTACTATTTATACTTTTAGCAGTATTCATTTTGCTTTTTGATTTTTTAAAATTAAGATAGGATCTCGCTGATGCCCTGGATACTGCCACAAGGGATTCACACGGGCTGGAGTGCAGTAGCACCATCACAGCTCACTGCAGCTGCAGGATCACAGTTCACTGCGCCTTCAACTTCCTGGCCTCAAGCCATCCTTCTGCCTTGCACTCCTGAGTAGCTTGGACTACTGGTGCTAGCCACCATGCCCAGGTAATCTTTTCTTAAAAAAAATTTGTAGTAGAGATGAGGTCTCACTATGTTGTCCAGGCTGGTCTAGGACTCTTGGGCTCAAGCGATCCCCTGGCCTTGGCCTCCCAAAGTGCTGGAATTACAGGTCTGAACCACTGTGCCTTGCTCCTTTTGCTTGTTTTAAATAAAAATTACTTTAGCCTTGCAGCCTACATTTGATTCAGCTTCCCATTTTATTTCTACTTGGTATTTCAATCTCGTTTTTTATATTTTTTCAAAGTACATTTCATCAAGTTTTATTGAATTTTAATAAAATAGAAAATAGATTAATTGTATAATCTTATTCTGGTTTTAGTTATTACATATTTTTCTCGCCAATGAGTATTACTTTCCTTATTTTGTATATTGCAATTTTGTACAGCTACATTTTGTGAATGTGGATGTGCTTATATTTGTGTATGTGTTTGGTTACTTATATTTGAGTCCTAGCTAATAGCTTCCTCAAAATTGTGTGAATTCACCTTGTTGCTGCTCACTATCCAACTTCTTGTTTCTATGTGTCTCTTCTGAGAACTTAAACCAAAGATCAGCTTGTGAAACATTTCTACCTCTAGCTCAGCAATTACTAACCTATGAAGAATTCCACAACTATGGCGATCCCAGCATACAAAGTTCCTTTATGCCACTTCTTACTGATAACTGGTGTAGTTGGCCTGTGAAGGGCCAACTTTCTGAGATGATTTTGTTTGGTCCAGTTTCCATGTCAATGTCATAGTATGTACTGATCTCCTTCTTGCTACAGCTGATCTCTTTGATTTTTTTTTCTTATTTTAGCCATTGCCTTTATACTAGCATTTATACTTTACAAATTTAACACATGCAAGTGCTGCTAACCGCCTATGATAAAATTAAGTGGATGTCCTGAAGGTACAGGGTGTCAGACAGGGTTTTTTGACTATGTTTTCTATTATTTTTAATGCTTTTCGCTATTTTGTTGCTGTATCCTTAATTTGCCTCTTTGAGTCTTCTACTGACAATGGTAATTGTAAGAATCCCACACTCATTGCTTCAAACTGAAGGTCAAGATCTACAAGATCTTTTACACTTAATTCCTATCAAGGACAAGCTCTTATCACCTAACAAGTACCTACTTATTTAGATGTGGTAAAACACCTCTTATACACAAGTGCCATTGCTTTAAACTTCTACTCATTAGTGGTATAAAACAAAATTAATGTGGTTTCTTTAATCCTTACTTCCACCTCCAATCTTCACTCCTGAAAAAAACCTGGGATTCCCCAAAGGTCGTTATTGACCCCATGTTTCAGAAAAGAATAGAAGTTAATAAATTAGACCCATTAACTTCTTCATTCTGGTTCAATGACAATATATTTTCCATTATTTCCTTGAGGATTATTTATAATACAATTCCCTATTTTCTGAGAATTCCAAATTTGTTCAGAATTTTCTTCCGGTGGCTATTTTAATAAAACTCTGAACTTAGAAACTGAGACAAGCACTGTACTTATTTTATCATATAACTCGGAAATCTGGAGTTATTGTTACAAAATTAGGTTGTTATTTTAAAATTCAAAATATGTGTTATATTTTGAGACACCATTGAGGCTTAAATCTGGGCTATATTCTTCGTTGAACATCTGCATTAGGTTGTTTATAACTGCTTGCTCTTTTCATAATTTGATTGCATATGAATTAACAACTCTATTCAGGTCACAACCAGATGTAAATAGTTTTATTTTGATTTAATCACACATCCTAAAACTGTGAAAGTGATTTAACTTCCTTTTCATAATCAATACAAGTTCCTCCTAATGCTGATATCAGCCAAGAAATCTTGTCTATTTTAATACAATCATGTGAGATTGACTAATGGTAGGTTAATCCTGCCACCACAATTTGAGTCACTATGCATAAGAAGCATTTTCTCATTCAGCCAGTGGACAAATACAGTTTTTATGGTTGGCAGATGACATTCAAGGTAATGTATTTAAGGACAAGGGCCACTTCCAGCTTGCAGTTTTACCATCCCTTGTGTCCACTTTTCCATTTGATTCCAACAGCAGGAAGAGTAAAGAGAATGTGGAATGGGCACATTTACTTCTTAAAAGGCTTGGCCCAAAAATTGAATATTGCAACAGCTCTGCTCAGATTCTACTGGTGAGAACAACTTTCTGGGATATGAATGGTCTTCCCTGGTTACAAAGCAAAGTGAAAATCAAAGCAAAATAATAATACCTCTGTATGTAAGTTATTAGATAATGGATGACAATAATAGCTTGAATTGTTTCCTTTTAGTAGGATGAAATTTAACCACATCAAAGAAACCTACAGCTCTGATACTCTCAGAAAAAATAAGACTCAACACAAAGAGAGTAAAAAGAGTTATTCTGTCAACGAAGGGTCTTGACAGGATAATGTATACATCAGATCTTTTCATCTTGCGCTTCTTGGACACTATGATTCAAAAGGGAGATTATTCGTGTCAGTAAAGAAGTATCCATAATGATAAAACACAAGTACTTCAAAGAACAACCTGTGCTTCTCAAAAGGAAAATAGTTTGGATCCATTTACTTTTCTCCTCTACTTCACATTCTAAATGACTGAGAAAATGTCTTCTCGTTTTCAATACAACCCATGGGAAATCATACTCAAATAAGTAGTAACTGAATGAACTAATCTGGAAAAGTGGTCCTCAATTTGTTTCTGTAATATCAGCTATCACAATACTGCCTTGATATTTCATACAATTCTGCAGAGTATAAAAAGCAAAAGCCTCTGAAAGTTGGTACTAGAATGTACTACACGCTCAGTATAGACCACAAAATGGATCAGACATGAAGCTTAGTATTGTCTGTGTGCACAGTGTTTAAATATTCCCTTGTTTTAAAAGTACCAGTGTTTGTTAAGTAACTTATTTGCCACATGTAGCTTATTTTTTTTTTACTTTTTATTATATTTTTGTCATAGGAAAAGAGTGAAAGGATTTATGACAGTCATTTTTTTAAAACTAAGTTAAGCTATAGAAATTGTTGTGAAATAAAATACATTTTAATTATATACAATAAACATCCTAATTTTCATTTGCAAGTATTTTCAAGATTACAAGTAACGTTATCAATTGTTCTACTTATAACAATATTCCTAGGGTGTCTACATTTAAGAATTCTAAGTTTTTAAAACAATTTTAAACTATTTCATTTAACTGACAATACAAACTAACTAAAGATAAATTGAGAAATATAAATATCCCTCACCTGTGTTTTTAAAATTAGAGACAACTTTTGTATTATTCCAGATATAATTTATACCTATACAAATGTGTTTATTTTAAATGTGCCATTTAAAAGAACTGGTTTATGCTTTCGAATGGCTGCATAATATTCTACTCTACCTAGATACCATTAAATATTGAATCAGTTCTCTATTGTGTGTTTTTTGCTGTTGTTACTGACAGATTTTGTAATTACAATGCAGATTAAAAACTTGTTTTAAAAAATGTGATTTTGCTTATAGGCATATATGTCTTTAGAATACATTCACCACAGTACAATTGCTGAGACAAAGGGTTTATGCATTTGGAAATTTTATAAATATTATCACATTGCTTTCTATCAATATCATCTCACAAGCATAATGACAAGTGAAAGAAACTAGGTATGAACATTTATGTAGTATTCAAAAGCAGATAAATTTATTACCCTGTCAGAAGATGGCAAAATGATTAACTTTGTGAAGGTTTCAAGCACTTAGTTTGGGAGAAGGCAGGATAGGCAGTTTCATGAGAAAGGTATGTCCCATCTCTTGATTAGGGTGAAGTTAAATGGGGTTGTTTCCTTGATGATGTATCAAAGTCACCACTTGAAATTTGATTACTTTTTAATATATGCTATACTTCAAAATGTTTATTAACATGCAAATCATATAATGAATTCCATTAATTTAGTGAGAGAAATTTTTTTTTATATGCTTCGAAGTCATTTGTTTTGTTGTTTGTGTTTACTCAGAACAGTATGTCAATCTCCTTGACTGATATTTCTATTGTTTCTAGCAGGTCACTTAATAGTTTATAATGTTTACATTTTCAAAGTTTATTGGGGTGTAATTTATTTATAATACTGTACATATTTAAAGTTCAAAATAAGTTAAACCTTAACATGTATATACAGCCATGAACACACAACCATAAAGTAGGTCCTAAATATATTCACCACTCACAAATGTTTCCTTGTGAACCTTTGTCATTCCACCCTCCCTTACTTCTTCTGCATAATCTCCATCTATAGCAACTACCAATCTATTTTCTGTTATTATAAATTAATGTGCATTTTCTGGAATTTTATATAAATGGAATCATACCATATGTACTTTGTTTTTTCTGGTTTATTCAGTAAAATTATTTTGAGATTCATACATGTTGTTACATGTATCAATAGTTCATTACTTTTTATTGTTGAGTAGTATTTCATCATATGGATATGCCACAATGTGTTCACATCTTAACATAAATTTGTCAATGTAGTTTCCAGTTATTGGTTATTAAATATAAAGTTTCTTGAAAACTGATCTATAAGTATTGATACGGAATGTGATTTCTTTTCTCTTGGGTAAATTCCTGGAAGAAAATTGGTTCTATCAAATGGTGTATGCATGTTTAACAGTTATAGCCAAACCATTTTCCAAAGTGGTTGTAATATTTTACATTCCTCACAGCAGTGTATGACAAGTCAAATTGTTCCAAAAGTTTGCTAAGACTTGTACATTTAGATGTATCACCAATTTTGGGTAAATTTTTGTACTAATTGTGAGTTGTGATTGAGGTTCACTTTTTTATATGGATACTCCTTTTTTTATACAATACATGTTGAAAGCATCACCTTGTATTAATTGAACTGCCTTTGCATCTTATTAAAGTCAGTTTCAATATATGTGAGGTTCTATTTCTGAACTCTATTCTCTGTTACTTGATTTATGTGAACACTTTTTCATTGAAGCCACACTATTTTGAGAACTGTAGACTTGAAATTGAGTATTGGTAATCCTCTAAATGTGTTTGTTTTTATGAAAATTGTTTTGGCTATTTAGATCACTTTGCCATTCCAATAAAATTTAAAATCTGCTTGTTGATAGCTACAGAAAAGTTACTGGCATTTTAACTAGGAATACATTAAATTTATAGATAAGATTGAGGAGAATAGCCATTTTATTCTTCCAATTAATGGCTGTATTACATGATTCCATTTATTTAGAACTTTTGAATTTATTTCATCATTGCTTTGTATTTTTCCATGTATATTGAGTTAGAATTATACCTAAGAATCTCAGTTTTGGTGCCATTATGAATAATATTGTTTTTTAAAATTTCATATCTCAATTGTTTAATGTTGGTATATAGGCATATGATTGACTTGCATATTAATGTTATATAATAAAAAAGCTAACAGTTCTAGATTTTATATAGATTATTAGTTTTCTAAGTAGGAAATCATGTCATCTAGAGAGACAAAGAGTTGCATAACTTCTTCTTCAACCTGTATGTCTTTTATTGCTTTTTCTTATATTATTGCACTCATTAGATTTCCAGTAAAATGTACAATAACAGTGGTAAGAGTGGACATCATTTCATTGTATTACTCTCAACCTTAAGGAAAAGATGTTCAGTCCGTAAACATTAAACACGATGTTAGCTATAGATGGTGTTCATTTTGTTCTATTTAGATGTTCTTTGTCAAGTTAAGGCATTTTTATCCCTTGATTGCTGACGGATTATTTTCTTTTCTCTTTTTCTAATTATCATGAATGGATGTTAAATTTTGTCAAAGTTTTTTTAAAATCACCTATTGAGATGATCATAAAGCTTCTATTCTCTAGTCTGTTAATATGGTGAATTACATTGTTTGGTTTTTGAAGGTTGCAAAATTCCTCATTCCTGAAATGAACTCCACTTGGTTGCAATGTGTCCTCATTTTTATATGTATTGGATGTTCTTTAATAATACTTTCCTAAGAGCTGTTGCAGGATATTTGGTAGAATTTTCCAGTGAAAATACAAGGGTTTTCTTTTTTGGAATCTTTTGCATAGAACTCTAATTTATTAAATAGATATATGACTAGCCTTATTATCTATATCTTCTTGAATGCATTTTGATAGTATCTTTCAAGGAATCATTTGTTTATTTGTTGTAACTTGTAAACTTTATGGGCAAGAGTCCTGTGTCATAGTCCCTTATTACCTTTGAATGTTTCTGGGATCAGTAGTGATATTTCCTCTTTCATTCCTAGTATTGGTAATTTTTGAGTTAACTTAAAAATATTTTCTCAGTGAATTAGCTTTTGATTTAATAAACTTTCTCTATTATTTCAATATTATTGATTTCTGCTCTAATTATTATTTCTTTACTTCTACATCCTTTATTTCTCCCTTGCTGCTTTTTCTTCTTTTTTCTTTCTGTTGCCCAGGCTGGAGTGCAGTGGTGTGATCACGGCTCACTGTAGCCTCAACATCTCAGGGCTCAAGTGATACTCCAACCTCAGCCTCCTAAGTAGCTGGGACTATAGGCATGCACCACCAAGCCAGACTAATTTTTGTATTTTTTTGTAGAGAGGTGTTTCCCCATGTTGCCCAACTAGCCTAGAACTCCTGGGCTCAAATGATACACCCATCTCATCCTCCCAAAGTGCCGGGACTACAGGCATGAGTCACTGTGCCTGGCATTATTTTTTTTCTTTATATAATAAAACTTTAGGTTATGATATTGAGACTTATTTCTTTTTTGATATAAATATTAAAACCTGCAAATGTCCTTGTAAGCTGTGCTTTAGTTACAGCTTATAAATTTTAGTATATTTTAAATTTTATTAATTTTAAAATATGACTTTCCATTTTTCTTAAAACTTTACTGTTGACCTATGGATTATTTAGATGTATATTGTATCATATCCAAATGTATTTTGGAATTTTTCTTATGTCTCTAGTTATTAATTTCAGATTTAACTTTGCTATGATCCAATAACATACTCTGTATGGTTTCTATTCTTTTAAATTTCTTAAGCTTCCCACACGGGCTTGGTTATACTTAATCTTCATGTTTACTTGAAAGAAATGTACATTTGTGGAGAGTACAATAAATGTCACTTAAGTCAATTAAGGGCATTATCTTTGATTCTATTTATATGCAGATCAAATGAGAGCAGTTGAATATGTTATGAAAAATATTAGTTCGAGAACTATTTATAAGGGATGGGAATTTACTGGAAGGCACCATGAGGAAATTTTTGTGGGTGATGAAACGTTCTATATTATAAATTGGATATTTTTACATGGGTCTATATATTTTCTGAACTTATCAAATTTTACAGTTAAAGATCTGTACATTTTTCCATTTCACAAATTTTGGCCAATTTTTTTTTAATTAAAAGAGACAAGGGCAGGAATTTTCTCAGACCTCTTAAGGGGAATATATAGTCTGCATAATTTTGGAAAGAATAGTGACTATTTTTAACCTCTGTGTACTTCTATATCTGTGGTAACATAAATCTAATGATTAATAAATTTCAATGTGACACTTTTCAGTTGTGAAACTAAAAGTACAAATTTCCAATTTCAAGTTGACAATCTTCTGTAAAAATTTGATTACCAGAAACGTATATTGTAGCATTGTTAAAACTCTATCATTTCAATAGAGTTTCAGTTGAATTACCAATATCCTCCTTGCCACCATTAGATTATCAGAACCCAATAACTTAACTATACTAAATTAAAAGATATTCTATCATCATTTTTACCCTCAGAGATTTACTGATTTGTTTTCTTTCTGATTTTACATTGTGCCTACATATGATGAAATAGCAAGACAAATAAATAGGAATTACATGGTACTATTTATCCATCTCTATAGCTTTTACTCTATCATAAAAATGCATCTAGTTTACCCTTAATAACTTCCAACATTCAAAACTAAAATGTTATCTAATGTTACATTGTTTAGAGACTAATATTTATTAGGCATCTGCTATTTTGCTAACACTGTCGTAAGTACTTTTTGATTTCTCTAACTTTATCTTCACAACTTTATAAGAAGTGCTATTATTCCATATTATAGATCATACAATTGTAACTCAGGCTTAACTCCTTTAGCCTTACGTATTAGATAATTTGAGGAACTGCTGAAAGCTAATTTGGTAAGACAACATTGTCCATGTTTTTATTACACTGAAGTGCTATAAAATATTCCCCTTTTCATCTTTTTGCCAGTACATATTAGTAGTATTTTTAATATCTACATCTATCTAATAAACAAAGATGGTTTCTTAATAACCATGTCTCCTTTAACAGCAACCTTCTTCACTCTTATATATATCTAAATACACATTTACATATATTCCATTTTAAATAGTTCATTAGTAGATAAAATACTCTTATGATTACTTGGCTAGATTTTATATTGCAGAAAGTCATGGTTTCACTGGGTGCATAATGACTTCCAAGTTATAATTTAAGAACTCCATAGATTCAGTGTTGCAGTTTAAAATTGCTTTCCTTCAAAGTAAATAGCCCCAGATCTTCAAATAATTCTATTAAGAGAATATTACAAGGCTATTTTTAAAAAGACCTCAAATGTTGCATTAATGTTTCAAACATAGTTAATGTGAATCCACAAAAATATGTAATTATTCACATTAACCAAAATCCAAAAGCCACAAGTCCTGGGTAAATTTATCTGCTGTGTCTTCACTCAAATTATAAATTAAATTAATTTTTACTTGTTTTTCTGAGATGAGATTTTAATTTTTTAGGATATAGCCATTTAACACATACAAGGAAAGTTCTTATACCAACTAAATACCGCAATCAATAAACTTTCGTTTTCATGTTTTATTTGCTTTTTTGAAACAGGTAAATAGGTTTAATCTATCAACATATGAAATTTACTCAAAACTAAACAAATTAATTATTTCAATGTCTGACAAAACGTTTGTTATAATATTGGAAAGTTGGTTTAACCACTATATTCGAAAGTAACCTTAAATCATATACAACTGAAAATTGTAAGGACATGCCAGTTTTACTTTTTATTGTTTACTGAGCTGAGCACATGGTAAATACTTATCATTTGTTGAATTTATCACATTTCTTGTATTCAAAACATCACTTTCAAAGGCCTAAGCCATGCTCATTTGTTTAGCAGACTTAATTGTTTTATTGAGTTATTATTTATTTAAAAATTGTTTTTAAAGTATTTCACTCACCAAAATCACACTTTATTTCAAAAAAATTTTGAAGTTCAAAATGTGGCTGGTAAAATACTTCTATAGCATGTTCAACAAGTTGTCTTTATTTCCAGGCATTATTTTTAATTGCAAAGATATCATATATTTGATAGAATTATGACATTTAATGACTTCTGAAGACTTTGCATCAAAGAATTGAAAGCACTCAATACCTGGAAAAGACAACTGACAAAAAGATGGGTTAACTTGCTTGCTGCAAACAAAAAGAGGTTATAGTTCTCTGCACAAACAATATATGCCTGGATAATCCACGAATATGTGGTGGCTCAAGACTAAATTTTATAAGATCCACTTCATTGTAAGTACTTAAAATGTTAGGCAAAGACCATTACATGTTAGGACCAAATTATGTAAAGTACACTGGGAAGAAATACAATATTCGTGATGTCTTTGTCTACTTGTTTCTATGGTAAAATAGCCTCTAATGCATTTTTGCACTCTTCAGTTACTAAATTAAATATGCTCAGAGTAATAATTGTTTACATAGTGATAACAGAACATTAGGTATAATATATGGTAGCTATATCCTTAAAAAGTGTACATAACCTCAACAAATTAAGTATGAATCAATTTTGTAAAATATGACCCTAAGTCTGTAGTTTTGATGTTTAATATGGGATAGTTTTCACTCACTGCAGGAATTATTCTTCTTTAAAAATACTTTTAAGCAGCAATTTCAGTTTTTGGGTGTAAATTGTTAATTTTGATCTGATTTTAGTTTTTCAAACCATACCTTAAGATTTAAATGATTTTGGTATTTTATAGAATTTATGTGAATGAGATGTAGTACTCACTTTTGTATAAAATAAATGTATGTAAAATTGAAAAAATGTTAATAAACTAATTACATAAGTCAGTAAATAGTAACAATATACAATAAGCAAATATGGTAAGGGCAGGTCAACCGTACAACCAATAGCCTCAACAATATTTGCAGCATTGAGAAATCATACCCATTTCTCAGAATACATTAACATGGAATTGTGAAGTTAAATTAGATCTGGCAGTAATAAGAGAGGAGGTAAGGTCTACAAGTGGTGATGGTTGTGTTTTGTGTGTGTGTGTGTATGTGTGTGTGTGCTAGGAGCAAGGATAAATATGAAGGGAGTGGGCAATAGTTGCCTTTACTATACACAAAATATGGAAATAAGATAAGTAATGTTTTGTCTAATAGGCTTGCAGAGCTAGTTTTTCTTGAATTCAATCTAATTTTTATTAAGAATTTCTTTTTTATTTACTTGGAAAGTTTTCTTCCTTCCAACTTTGGGATATAATTTCTTTCTTTACATTCTTGCTCCCTTCCCACACATCTTCAGGATATAGATTATTCTTAGGCCCTTTATAAATAGTTAGATTTAATCAACAAGTAAACATTCATACAGCAATTATTGCAAATTAACCACTTTGATGTTAATCATTTCTATTTGTGTTTTTCAAACTTGATTTCTTATGTCTTTAAAAGAGATAACTTTACTATCCTCATAAGATGCCAACTTTTTGAGTCATCAACATCGTTAAAAATAAAGGGGATCACCTTGAGTTTCAAAAATGCAAATCAACTGGAAAAACACCAGCTGGCCTTAATCTTTCAATATTGCAGTTTAGTCTGCCTCATGTCAGCAGGCTAGCAGGTATTCTTTTTATAGAAACAGAAACTTAGCAGATGTAGCTGCTGTTTCTTCCTTGTCAAAAGCGTATTTCTCCCTTCCCCAACTGTATCCAATCCCCACCCCACACACACCTACTCTCTCTCTCTGTTTCCAGTTGCACCTACATATACATTTGAAAAATAGTATCAGGGCATTAGATTGAAGGCCTTTTAATTAATTTTCTACTTTAATAATGTAAAAGGTGAAATGCACTTTGCAGTTTTTTTCCAATAAATTATTAGTAGCAAAAAGTAAAATAAAATATAAAGAAACATGCTGCAATCATTAGTAATATACTCTTTTTTAAAAGATGTGAATGCCAGAGATGGTCATGAAAGTTAACCTGAGGTTATGCTCCAGTTTAAAAATATTCAACTGCAGTTCACTCTCAGAATGTTCTGATTCAGTCTCCCTCTCCATTTTTTGTGCCCTTATTTTTACAGCAGATAATAAGTCACTGTCTTCTTTTCTATGTTACTGTGTCCCAAAAAAGATGAAGAGGTAATATATGCAACCCAAAATAACCATTCCTTTTAATAAGTAAAGGTTAAAACTGTTTATACGGTGACTCATATAGACATCAAGTGCTGCAAATATATCAGGCATCTGATGGTGTCCACATACAGTCAAGGTGGGTTACATGGAATTTATGTACCTGCACCTAAATTCGGGAAATAAACCTACTCTATTATTTTTCCCCATGAAATGGGACACCATATGAAACTAAACGTTGAAGAAAAATGAAACATGAAACATAGCCTATTTCTATGAAGTAGTTACAACTACTTCAATTTTCTATTTATCCAGCTATTTCTCTTTCCTTGGTTTATACACTATTCTATATCATCAGAGGTTATAAACCAGATAATAGATAGCTACACAGTTTCTTTCTCTCCACCATTAATCTACAGTTGCCCCTTTATACACTAATAAATTGCATGAACTATTTTTGACTGTTAGTTCCCTAATTTTTTGTGTGTGTAAAGAATAATGGTAGATGCTTTTTGGCAGTGAAGATCTCTCACTATGATTTGTACCAGCTCTGGGATGATGTGAAAATATTAATTTATATAAATAAGCTGCTATTGTATGCCTAACTACTGTTCTGAGTATAGCAAATACTACTAGGAGTGCAGGCCAGCTGCCATGGGGTTTCTTAGTTTTGCCACACTCAATTCCTATTCATGTATCTACTCAATATAAAAGAATTAAATGTGTTCACAAGTCTTTAAATGCAAGGGAAAAAAAACTGTGAAATCTGATTCGTTGTCTATTTACATCCTACATTTGTGGAGATGTTGAGAGTAGTTTTATATCAAAGAGAGGAAAATAAGAAATAAAAAATATCCATAGTAAATATTACATAACATGCCATATAGAAGTAGACCACAAAGAAACATGACATAGTTAAAATATTAGTTGCTCTATATTTATTATATTTTTAAATGTACTGAAATGCTGTTATATTACTTATTTATAAACTTTAATTATGAAATATACCAAAAAGAAAAATTAATTCAAAACAAAAAAATTCATAATGTTTCTATGATTAATGTATATTAACATCTTACTATATATGTTTCAGATATATTTTTAGGAGCTAAAACATGCAGCTGTAACTATAATCCTTCAATTTTTTTCTCTAAACTTTTATTTCCAGATTAAGTTTACACTTGAAGTAACTGTTAATTATTCTGTTAATTTCTGAAGCTTTACAACATGCATATGTAGTCACAGGTGTATATAAGTATCATTGCATAATTCGCTATTTCACAGATAACATAATAATAAACATGTCTTTTTGCAGCTCAATTTTCACCTAAATATTTTGATATTAGGTGAAAATTGCTGTCTTTACACGTAGCTTTATTTTGGTAATTCTAAGTGCTTTGTATTACTATTCCAGTGTATAAATAAACCACAGTTTAGTTATTTCCTGCAAATCGATCATTAATTTGATTATTTCCTTTTCAATTGCAAACAATACCACAAGAAATATTTTCTATATGTTTTCTTGCCTACATGCACAGGAATTCTAGAAAATACGTATATTTGGTGAACTCTGTGTCACAGAGTATATACATTTTCAAATTAGTTACGACCAAATTTTCTCCAAGTGTTTGTACCATGTTATACTCCCAACAGAAATGTATGAATGAATTTTTCTCAAATCCTCTACCTCTGGTGTTATACAATTTTATAAACGTTATTTTTGCTAATCTATTTTGGTGACCAGCCATGTCTCATTTTATTTTAATTGTATTTCTCTGATTGCTAGGGATTTTGAGTACATTTTCATGTTTACTAGCCTTCAAATATCTTTTCCCGTATATTTTCTGTTCATATCATTTGCTTGGTCTTCTAACAAATACTTATTTTTCATTTTTGCTTCATAGAAGTTGTTTAATACTCAAAATACCTTACATATCTTGTTAAGAGTTGCATGTAATTTGTCTCCCACTGTGGCTTTTCTTTACACTTTGTGTATATTTTTACATAAAGAAGTTTTTCATCAAATTTTCATTTAATTAAGTGTATCAATCTAGTCCTTCATGGTATGACATTTTGAGACTTGAGTATGTAATCTTTCCTACCTTGATATCATAGATAACTTGCTGATGACCGACATGGCACATGTATACATATGTAACCAACCTGCATGTTGTGCACATGTACCCTGGAACTTAAAGTAAAAAAATAACAATAAATAAATAAATAAATAAATGAATCCTTCTCAAAGTTAGTTTTTTGAATTTTAAATATTCAATTTGTATGTATTATATTAACGTACATAACATGAAGTAAAGATCTAGAATTTGTCTTTCAGTAACAATAGTAAATATACCGGCAGCACATTTTGAATGGGCCATTTTCCCCTACTAGCCCATAATGTCCCATATTAAATTTATGCATCTGTTCCTAACTTCATTTTGTAATATTGATGTGTGTATGTATATATGTATTAGTACCAACTGTTTAAATAATTAAGGTTTTTGGATATTCTTGGTTCTACATTGGTCCTTGTACATTTCCTGCTTTGTTTGTCATTTCTATAGATAATTAATTTTAATAAAATAAAAAATTATATATAATTTTATAAATATATACATGTAGTGTATACATTTATCTGATATTTATTGTGATTACTTTCCAAACTGATTCATTTTTATAAAAAACATTTTAGTTATTTGTATACTGTTCAATGGATATGCAAAAATTTATTTAGCAAAATTATTATTTGGAATTTATGGACTATTTCTGCTTTATATTATAATTAACTTTCTTGAATTTTTATGTATATATACATATATAATATATACATAATATATAATTTTATATGTATATTATCCAAGAATGAAGTAAATAATTAAAATTTTTTTTTTTTTGAGACAGGGTCTTGCTCTGTCACCCATACTGGAGGACAGGTGCATTGTCTCGGCTCACTACAACCTCCGCCTCCTGGGTCCAAGTGATCTCCTGCCTTAGCCCCCCCAAGTAACTGGGATTACAGGCGTGCCACCACGTCCAGCTAATTTTTGTGTTTTTAGTAGAGATAGAGTTTCACCATGTTGGCCAGGCTGGTCTCGAACTCCTGACCTCGCTCAAGTGATCCGCCTGCCTTAGCCTCCCAAAGTTCTAGGATTGCAGGCATGAGCCACCATGCCTGGCGCATATATATGTGTGTGTGTGTGTGTGTGTGTGTGTGTGTGTGTGTGTGTGTATGTATATATATGTATATATGTATATATGTATATATGTATATATATGTATATATGTATATATGTATATATGTATATATATGTATATATATTATATATGTATATATATAAAATATATTTATATATTTATTTAGAGATGAGATTTAACTATGTTGCCCGACTGGTTTCAGACTCTTGGGGTCAAGTGATGCACTCGTCTTAGCCTCCCAAAATGCTGGGATTACAGGCGTACACCACCACACCTATATATCTTTATATGTAATTAGTTATCTAATATAGAATCTCCAAGTGAGAATATTAAGGCAAATGATGCAGATATTTTGATATATTTTGATATATTATAAAACTGTTTTCTAAAGACTCTTTTTATTTGTAATGCTACCCATAAGGTATGGCAGTACTAGATAAAATATGTCTGTTTTAACACTGAATATTGACATATAACAATGTTTCAAATTTGATACATAGTAGCTAACACATTGTGTGCCCACACATCCATATACCCTCCCTCAAGGGGGACAATTAAAAGTCTCATTCACTAATTGTATCCTGCTTAGAGCCATTGATACCTGTGAGGTTGCCTGGGTAAGGTTGGATGTGGCTTTTTAAGGTTGAGAAACCTAGAAAGAAAAAGAGGTATTTTGCTTTCCTGCTGGCCCCTTCATCCCTGAAACTCCTACAAAACTAATAGAAATATGCAAACATAGTAAGCCCTTTCTATCCAGAAATTTGATAAGCATTCACTCCTATTTTTCCCTAACTTCTTTTTAAGTAGTTTAAAAATATTAAGGTCACTTACTATAAATTTTGATATGGGATATGAATATAGAAGATTTCTTAATATAATATCTTTTTCAAAGCTGACCAAGTTATGCCGATATAATTTGATAATTTATTTTCTTTTCTAGTTTTATTCTCCCTTTGTCCATTTTTGGTCTTTCAGCTCCCTTCCCATTCCCAGGTACTCCTTAAACTTCCCCAAATTATTCACAGTGATTTTCAAGTTTGATGAAAATTCACATTTTTACATATTGTGATATGGTTTTCCCACTCTGTTGACAATAGTCTAATATTTGTAGCAATATCTTCTTTATTTGCAGTGTGTGCACATGCACATATGTACGTATGGATACATTAGCATTGAAAAAGGCTGTGTCTGTGTTGTAACTGTCCTATCATCCTATAATGACATACAAATAGCGCTCTTCATGGTGTTTCTGTCGAACTGCAAGATTTAATTTACAGTTTTTATTTCAATAGACTACTGGTTATCTTGATGCTCTTGACTACTTTTTGAAGCTCTCTCGTTGTTCAAAATTTGTAAAACCATTCCATCCTGATTCTTCCTACTTCTCTGAGAGACTAAAGATTACCATCATGGTACATTCTATGTTATATATCAAACAATAGGTTTTCCATAATTTTACTCTCATTTATTTTTCCTTCACATTTAAAGATTTTCTGGCTTAATTTACAATCTATATGCTAATGATACTCAAATCTATAGCTTCAGTTCTCCTATATACAATGAAATATTGGACATGTTAGGTTGGTGTAAAAGTAATGGCGATCTTTGCTCTTACTTTTAATAGCAAAGATCGCAATTACTTTTGCAACAACCTATAGCTATTTCAAAATAGCAGTAGTGGCTCAAAATTCAACAAGATTAAATTTTCAGAATTGCATTAGTGACTTTTATCCTGCTACTTATCTTCTCATCCATTTGCTATCGTGAGGCTCAGCCCCAGTCAGCATCTGCTGTACCTGTTTATTCTTCTACATCCTTCCTCAGCGAATGACTTAACAATTCACCCTGTCTCTCAAGTTAGAAACTGGGAAGTCCACCTCAGTAATTATTTTCCCCTTTCTAGCTATATCCAATGTGGTATATTTTCTGTCATTTTTATATCTTAAGTACCTCTTGTTCTCTAACCAGCACCGGTAGCTAAAATTTAGGCCTTAATTTTTCTCTTAGTTCCATAGAATCCTAAACCGTCCTTTGGTCTGCAATTTTATGCTCCTTCCTATCCAACCTAATTATACAAACGTGATTGTCAAACATTTTAACTTGATCATACTACTCTTTCTCTGCCTGGAGTCCCTGAGTAAGTTCAAGCTTATTAGGTCTTTTCTTACCTGCTTCTGAGTCTTTTATTCTGTTCTCTAAACACATCTTTATTCCAGATGCATCCTGTAAAATGTCCAACTTGTTGAACATTCAAAATCTTTTTTTCTGGATGTTTGGACATGGTTTATACTCTGTTTAAAATGTTCAGTCTGACCTCATCCATATCATTAATTCCTATTTTTCTAGACACAGCTATAGAGTCACTATCTGGTAAACATTACACTGAAGCCGGTACACAGTTTACTTTAGGTCTTGCATTAGTTGGGGCTCCTAGGAAAATGGAGCCAACAGTCTGCTGATTTAAAATGTTAATCTCATTTAAAAAATTACAAATCTGTGGGCTCACTGGCTCTTGACACATAGAATTAACCATTTTCTGTGCTTCTTTTCTGTATTTCTGCAGCACTCTGGCTACTTTTTAGATTTTATTTTATTTTTTTACTTTTTAATCAATGCATTCTTAAGCATAGTATAATGATAAAATTGTATAGAAAGGCTTATTACATAAAGCAAGAGTCTTCTGTCCTTTCCCTTCCTTATTTCTTGTATTACACCTTAGAGAAACCACTTTTACTCTTTTTCTGCTTGTAGTATCTCTTGTAATTAATCACATATTATAAACAATGTTTTACAGCTGTTTTTAAGTTTATCAGCTTCACATAAGACCTCTTTATTTTCTTACTCAGACCATCCCCAGTAAAAATTGATTTCTCCCCAAAAATAATTTTAGGTCTTTTTTGTTTTTACTTGCAGTTAAAGCAATATGCTTATACTTTTAGGTATTGATGGTTGTGATTGCCCACTTTATAAGATAAAGATATGTGTGCCTTTGTCCTTATCTGCATTTTTCTATTCTTTCAACCTCTCTATATCCATCATGTCATATTATTGTTGCATTATCAAATAGTGATAATATTTAATTTTTTCTTAAACATTAAAAACTGTATGTACTTTCTGCATGAATATATCATACACTCATTTGGAAAGCCAGGCAGAAGTTGTACTCTACTTGCAACTTAGCTTCAAAAGGGACATAGCATCACTTCTGCAATGTTCTATTCATAAATAGTGGGTCATTAAGCCTGAGCCACATTCAAGGGAAGAGAAAGTATTCACACCTTTTGAAGAAGAAATATCAAAAAATTACAGACCTATTTTCACTTCATTTTCTTTACCATGTTAATAAAGTTACCTTCTATTTTAATAGTTTAATTTATATCATAGAAATGAACATCAATGTCTTCTAATTGCATTTCAGCAGTTTCTTTATTGTATGTTTAATATGTCAGGAAGAAATATCTATTGCTGCTGATCATCCACACACTCCTCTCTGAGGTCTACTTTTCTGCATCTTCCAAGCTTGGTCTTTTCCATCTGCTGGCCAACAAGCAGATCCTTTTGTTACTGCCTCTGAATTCATGTATATCCTTACTTCGAGTTATCTTCTCTCCACAGAAAGTAGATAAGTAAGTGCATTTCCTGCAGCTATAATCAGTGGAGGAGTATTTCCTTCCCCCACTGTCTTTTAGGGTCACCACTGACTGTGTCTCTAATGCAGCAATCATTCATTTTCAGCTTACACTTACATACAAGGCTGGCACACTCATGACGTGTTTCATTCCCTGTTAGCTAGTCATAGAAAATCACCCATGAGGACTTTTGTCTGACAATGTAAATACATCAACGTAACAATGATAGTGACATGTACTTTGTGTCAATGTTTAGTACAGCTTCCTATGCTTGAACCTAATTGTGAAAGCAACATATGCATTTTAAGATGGATTGCATTTAGACCCACTTTATCTTATGATTGGGTTGGTCTGGCAGTACCCAGGTCATGATGTTCCTTGATTAGAAACTCAGTACGTACTGAGAACCTTTATATGCTAAGAGCTGTTTTGTGAATGATGTAAACTTCTTTGTTGTGGGGATCATGGCTTTGCTACCTAACTTCATGGGTCTGCACTGCGACTTTCCTATTTGCACTTGCCAAAAATTCCACACAGCCTCTTTTTCTCCCCCAAACACCTCTAGTAACATAGAATCTGTTGAGTCATATACAATAAACCTGAGAGTTTCTTGTGTCCCAACCTGTACCTACTCCAGTACTTGCCTTAGAAGCTACCTCTCTCCAAATAAATACATCACAGCATTATTCCCAAGAGCAGAATATACAGCCATTAATACTTAGACTGTCATGCTTCTTTTTTTTTTATTTTCTAGGATGCAAAAGGTGTAATTAGTTGCTGTCTACCTTAAGGGTCTTTTTCTAGCATGTCACAGACCACTGGAGCTTAAAATCTTCACCAATGTGACAGGTTGTGAGTTTCTTTTGGGTTATTCTCCCACAAGCTGGAGCACATTTGTCTATTTGCTTCTTTCCTTTGCTTCAAATGATTAGAATTTGTTAAACAGCCCAGTTGGACACTTGCTCATTGAACCTTATTTCTGCCTCAGCCCCAGTTGTTTGAGAAATGCAGGAATTGTTTTCACCAAAAGATCACCTCACCCAAGAATGTTGAAAAGTTAGCTACCTTAGCATTATTGCCACCTCCAACCCCCAATGAGATCTAAAAACGTAGAAGATTAAATGTAGAAAAACGTGAACAGGAAATATAGTTTACAAGTCATTTAATAACTATAATTACACAGAATTTACTCACTTTTCAACTTTTTCTGAATGAATACAAAATTTGTGAAACAAAATATACCATGTTATACCACATGAGATACCAAGATGACTGTAATCAAAAAGACAGAAAGTAACAAGAGTTGGCAAGAATGTGGAAAGATTGAAACCCTCATACATTGTACGTAAATGAGAAAGTCACTTTGGGAACAGTGTGGTAGTTCCTCAAAAATTTGGGTTGTTTCCTCTTTTTGTCTATTGTGAATAATGATGCTATAATCACTTGTGCACAAATGCCTTAACAAAGCATCACAAGCACTTGTTACTTGGCACTCTTTGCTGATCAGGTCTCAATATTAACAAACATTAATATAGTGGATGTGGTGTTCTCAAGGATTTATAGTTAAATACTTAATTATTTACCTCCAATCTCTTCCCACTAAACTAAATATTTTTCTGCATTTATTGGAAAGAGAAATTCCGCTATTCACTCAAAAAAATAGGTCAATAACATCTACTTATAAATGTTATATATAGTCAGGATGGCTAAGTTATCCAAATATGAGTAAACATGTATATTTTCCAGATAATGTAATATAAATTATATATTTACAATGAAAGACTCTAAAGCATGGATTGTGTTTATTCAATTTGATAAGAGCCCTTAATGTTGAGTCTCTTGTTTAATTATCAAAGCTCTGTTAACTAATGCATGGACGGGTAAAAGCTCAGATAATAGAATCTAGGATATACATGTAACCATGAAGATTATCCCTGTCTTCCTGATGTGTAATTATGGCAGGATTCCAATTTCTTTAATTATATTATCATACTAACAACCAGGCACTTAGGTAACCATCATTAGCTACTTAATAGTTTACTGCTATTCATGTAGAAACCTAGGAAATAAACAATGGATGGCAGGCAGCCAATTAAAGAAAAGGAAATAAATTAGAACATCAGTGAATTGCTAGAGTCTAGTATATGGATGTAAGTATAAGTAAGAGAGATTAATCACTCTAAATCTTAATATTCTTTTTTTTAACCTTCATACAATACCTAAAAGTGCCATGTAATTATATCACTAGGTGTATCGCATGCAATATGTTTTCTTTTGTAATGAACTCTGTTAAATAAACTATGGAAGTAATATTTCAATCCTTATTAAAAACGTGATATGTATACTTGCAATTTTATTTTTTCATATCAATATCCTTTATTTTTCAAACAGCTTTAGGTTTATAGAAACATTTAGCAGAAAGCACAGAGAATTCTCATAAAGGCAGAGAGCAGATTAGTGGTTTCCAGGCACATTGGGTATGGAGGAGTGGGAAGTGACTGCTAATGTATATGAGGTTTCTTTTGAGGTGATGAAAATATTGAAAAATTAGATAGTTCCACAACTCTATGAATATACAAAAAACAGTGTACACTTTAAATGTGTGAATTTTATAGTATGTGAATTATATCCTAATAAAGCTGTAATTAAAGACAAAGGATAGAATAAAAACAACTTACAACTCATCTGCAATACATAAATATTATCAATATATGATGCATAGCAAACCAAGTATCTCCATGAGTACATGTGTTTTAATTTACTCAAATTATCTCTTACTATCTGTAGTTTTCAGAAATCGTTTTCATGTTGTACAATAGTATTGATAGACATATTTTCACTGAACAAATTTAATTCTAGATAATCTTTTTCAATGACTAAAAGCATTTTTGTGAAAATATACTGAACGGTACACTATGTTTAAATAAATTGGTTTTAACTTTTAATTATTACAAATATTTCTCCAGCAAACAATTTTAGCCCTTATTATTTTGGAACATATGGACTTACCTATGCATGGTAAATTTAGGAAAATAAAATTACTAAAGTCAAAAGAAATAAATACTTAACATTTGAAAGAAAATTCATAATTGATAACCTGAAAGATTATATTTCTATGTACTTCAATAAATAATGTAATTAGGGCCAGGTGTGGTGGCTCATCCCTGTAATCCTAGCACTTTGGGGGGCCAAGGCAGGCAGATCACTTGAAGCCAGGAGTTCAAGATCAGCCTGGCCATCATGGCGAAACCCCTTCTCTACCAAAGATACAAAAATTAGCTGGGACTGATGTTACACACCTGTAATCCCAGCTACTCGGGTGGCTGAGGCTGGAGAATGACTTCAACCCTGGAGGCAGAGGTTGCAGTGAGCCAACATCTGCACCACTACACTCCAGCCTGGGTGACAGAGCAAGACTCTGTCTGAAAAAAATAAATAAATAATGTCATTATTCCACACTCTATAAATATTATTATAAATATTGTTGGGCTTTATCAATCATTTTAATTTTGTCTGTCTCAATATGTACCTATTATTATGCTTTTTATACTGAATATATCCTAACAGTGACACACATACGTAAGATGACTTCTTTTATGAGCTTATATCTTATATATATTTTATTTAGATATTCTAACATTTGCCTTAAGGCAAAAGTGACACAGATGTCTTTGGTGTACACTCCTACTTTTTGGGCTTCTGTTTTAAATCATTAAAAGTACAAGAATATATCACTTTATAATTTTCAAAATGTTCAGATGTATGTTAAGATCACATACCGACAATTAGATTTATAACCACATGAAGTAGCTATGTGTGACTTTCTAATAGACATTAGTCTTAAGCTTTAAACAAGTAAAACAGTTTGGTACAAATAGGTAACCCATTTAATCACTACATATATTAAATATGTTTAATAAATCCCTTTCTATAGCTTTCTAATACATACTGTACACCGTATGAAATAAATAGTAATTTGTGAATAGTATAACTATGCTGACTCATCATTCAAACATTTATATGCAAATATTCAAAGTATGTTTCTACAGATTATATTAGAATTACACAGGTCTAACTCCATAGATCTGCATCTGTATTCAAAATTTATGCTTCAAATGTTTTCATCTCAACTTCTGAGATAAGCTCTTTGGAATATAATTACATGTGTGAGGACATACAATGCTTATCTTTCTGTGTCAAAGAAAACATTTTGTACTAGAAAATTAAAACTTTCTATTTATAGAAGTAAGTATGATCTAAATTTTCTAAAGTAACATAAAATGTTACAAAGTAATTAATAAACCCTGTCTTCTCTTTCAGCATCCTGATTCACTTTTTTACTTCTCTCATCAGTATCTTGTCTCTTATTCTTTTTCTACCATTCCACTGCGGGTTTTCATACATTTTGTAGGAGAAATTACCTACAAGAGAGACAAGAAAATCCAGCTAAAGCTATAACCCGCGTACATGGAGCAGAGGCTGCTGCGGTTACGAACTGGTGGGAACACTAACGTGTTAACTTTGATAAGGTGCTGGAGGCTGAATGTGGATTCTCCTGCTAGAGATAACCCCGTAGGGGTTAGCTACGATCTTAGTGGCACCCTCAAACATTTTCATGGGCTTTCCTCTTATCAACCCCAGAGGGAACTGAGACAAAATCCCTTGTGGTTTTGTCATGGGAACGTGACCATAAATTATAATGATTGATGCCCAGAACCGTCTCATAAAAAAGGCCTGCGTTCAGGCTGGGCGCAGTGGCTCACGCCTGTAATCCCAGCACTTTGGGAGGCCGAGGTGGGCGGATCGTGAGGTCAGGAGATCAAGACCATCCTGCCCAACATGGTGAACCCCGTCTCTACTAAAAATAAAATTAGCTGGTCGTGGCGGCGCGTGCCTGTAATCCCAGACACTCGGGAGGTTGAGGCAGGAAAATCGCTTGAACTCGGGAGGCAGAGGTTGCAGTGAGCCGAGATTGGGCCACTGCACTCCAGCCTGGAGACAGAGGTAGAGTCTGTCTCAAAATAAATAAATAAATAAATAAATAAATAAATAAATAAATAAATAAATAAGCCTGCTTTCAGACAAAAGGACTATACCAGAGGTGCATTTTTATCTTTATCCCAGCTGAGGAAAGGGAATTCATCCCAGTTCAACCCGCTTATTTCTTTCTGTCTTACATAAGGTGAGTGTGGCACAGTCAACAGAGGTCAAACATTAAAGGGAATAATCATAGTAGAAACTCTGTAATCAGGAAAAGGAGGGATCAGGAGAAAATAAACTATACAACTAAAGAAATATTTGTGAAGGCCACAACCCAGAGGCACAGACCCATTAAAAGAAAGATTTAATTGGAAAATTATAGAATGCTCTATCTCCCTACCCTTTCCACCATACATATAATAGCAACAGAATGTAGATGACAGAGTTTCAGAACACAGAATCTCTCTGAGGGGGCATCCACATGGGAATCCAAAGTAAAGAGAGGAGAGAAAAATAAGGGTTAGAAACCTCTGGAACCTATGGCTACAACAAACCTTAAACATAGCCTGATTCCCAGCCAGATTAACATCATTCTCCACACCAAAGTCCTGTTTAACTCAGTTTATGTTACCCAATACAGCATCCAGCTTTCAACAACAACAACAACAACAAATACAAGACATTTCAAAAGGCAAGAAAAACCACATTCTGAAGAGGCAAAGCAATCACTGGAACCAAACTCAAATATCACACAAATGCTAGAATTATCCAACACATAACTTAAAATAACTATGATTAGTGTGTTTAAGGGTCTAATGGAAAAAGCAGACAACAAATAAGAACAGATGGGTAATGTAAACAGTGAGGTAAAAACTCTAAGAAAAAATCAAAGTGAAATGCTAGAAATGAAAAAAAATAACAGCAACAGAAAGGAAGAATGTCTTTGATCCCCTCATCAGTGGATTCAACACAGCTGAGAAATGAATAAGCAAACTTGAAGATATGTCAATAAAGGCTTCCCAAACTGAAACACAAAGACTAAAAAGAATGAAAAATAACAGAAGGCAATATTCAATAAATGTGTGACAGTATTCAAAGGGCTAACATGTGTAACTGGAATACCAGCAGGAGAAGAAAGATTGAATGTGGCAGAAAAAAAATTGAAGTAATGATGACTGGAGACTTTTCATAATTAATGACAGATAAGCAAATCATAGATTTAGGAAGCTTGGAGAACACCAACCAGGATAAATATTGAAACACACACACACACACACGCACACACACATCCTAGGAATATAATACTTAAACTGCTGAAACCGAAGACAAAGAGAAAAATTATGAAAGTAAAAAGAAATCTACAGTCTTAAATTTAAAATTGAGGAACATTTTTCGCTTTATAAAAAATATGTTTTTATAATCTGGATGAAAGCTTCATAGTTACAGATATAGGTACATTTCTTTATTTCTGTGAATATAAGATGCAAAGTAATATAGGTGTCCAAAAAAACCCATAAGGAGTCTTATGTAGGACAAGTAATTTTAAGATTATTGTTAATAGTTTATAGTGTCTATATTTTTCTGAAGAAGAAACACATTCTGGAAAATAAATGCTTATTAGGTAAGTAGGAATACTAAATTACATGCTACTCTTGTTAATCAAATAAAGTTTTTATTTATAAACAATATGCCATATTTATTTTATATGTTTTGTACATATACAATTATAAATAATTACCATAACTATTTTGCATATTTTTATTAAATATGATATTACACTTGTATATTTCAAGACAATTAGAATGTGGATGTGTATTTAGTTCTGAAACTTGAGAAAAAAAATTTCATGCTATCAACTCTTTACTTTGTACCAATTTGACTGCTTAGAAATCTTAAAAGTAATTATAAACATTATCCCATATAAATAGGGCATCTATTCTCACTAATTAAATCAGTGATGCTGCACAATACATATATACAATTCCAAATCTAACAAATGCCTGACGACAGAGTACTAGGCATATCAAAATCTGAATTTATTGTTTTGCATCCATATCATCACCATTTCCCACGTTCTTCATTTGTGATAATTGAATTTCCATGCTTCTGTCTTCCTCATTCATCAGGCTGTTCAATAATTGTATAAATCCTGAAACCCTGTCTACAAAATGGCATTTAAGCCAGGTTTCTTTTATTTTCTTCCTTTTCTAGGTGATCCTGATCCTTTTCTCATTGTCTAGAAGATATTCTTGTTTCTGGTCTTTCACCAAGAACATAGTGCTTCTGTCTAATCTCACTTCTTTGATAAACGGTATTGGTAAAATTACCTAGATATTTGCTGTTCCTTTATATATATCAGGATCCTTATCTTGTCCTTACAAAATAAATCTAAATGTGCCAATGTTAATTAAACAAACAAAAATAGTAAATATATGCTATATTTTATAATTTTGAACTAATTATGTCCGTATTTATCATTATTACATTACATATATATGTCAGAAAAGAAAATGATAGAAAAAGTCTGATTAAAATTACTACATACCAGATTGAAATATTTTTTTTTTTTTTATCAAAATTACAACAAAGAATTATCTGGCTCAAAATCTCAATAGTGCCAAGATTGAGAAACTGATTTTAATAATTAACTATTAGGAATATCAATTACGATGGAGTGAAATGGGCACTACAGGCATCCTTTCTGATTATTAAAATTGTAAATCTCTTCTGTAAAGAGAGTTTAGTGATAGAGTTTAATGATATACTGTCATTACTCTATCATACTATCATTACTCATCTAAATACTATCAGTATTTAAATACAATCATGTGAGGCATAATAATCTTTCTGTCAACACAGACTTTGTATACAACAGTGATCCCATATTATTATAATGGATTTGAAAAATTCCTAGTGCCTAGTGATATCATAGCCATCCTTATAACACAGCATAACACATTTCTCATGTGTTTGTTTTGATACTGGGTAAACACATTTACTGTGCGGACAGTTGTATAGAAGCATAGCACATTTAACTATGCACTGTACATAATACTTGATAATAATAATAAATGACTATATTACTGGTTTATGTATTTACTATACTTTTTATCTACATATGAAAACAAAAGTTAACTGTAAAATAGCCTCAGGCAAGTTGTTCATGACGTATCCCAGAAGAAGACATTATTATCATCAGAAATGACAGTTATACAGTAATTGCCTCTGAAGACCTTCCAGTGGGACAAGGTGTGAAGGTGGAAGACAGTCATATTGTTGATTCTGACCCTGTGTGGGCCCACGCAAATATGCATGTTGTGTCTTAGTTCTCAACAAAAAAAAGTTTTAAAAGTTTTGCAAAATTTAAAATTTTAAAAGTAGAAAAGAGCTCATAGAATAAGGATATAAAGAAAGAAAATATTTTAGTATGACTGTAAAAAGTGGTTATATTTTCAGTGAAGTGTTACTACAAAAAGTCAAAAGTTAAAAACAATTAAAAGTTTATATAGTTAAAACGTTACAGTAAAGTAAGATGAATTTGTTATTAAAGAAAACATATTTTTATAAATTTAGTGTAGTCTAAATGTATATAAAAATAGTGTGCAGGATTTATAAATTCCACAGTAATGTACAGTAATGTCCTAGGCCTTCGCATTCACTCACCACTCACTCACTGACTCACCGAGAGCAATTTCCAGTCTGCAAGCTGCAGTCATAATAAGTGCCCTATACAAGTGTGCCATTTTTTATTTTTGTGTTGTATTTTTATTGTCTCTTCTCTATGTTTAGATACAAAACTACTTATCATAGTGTTATAGTTGCCTACAATATTCAGAAGAGTAACATGCTGTGCAGATTTGTAGCCTAGGAGCCATAGGCTATATCGCATAGCCTACCTGTGTAGTAGGCTATACCATCTAGGTTCATGTAAGTACACTCTATGAGGTTCACACAAGGAAGTGGCCCAAGGACGCCTTTCTCAGAACCTATCTCTGTTGTTATGCATCAGGTGGCTATATGGAGTAGATCCCCTTTTCCCTTTTCCACAGTTTCAGTTAACAGCAGTCAACAGCAGTCAGAAAATAGGTATACAGCCGAATGAAATATTTTCAGAGAGAGAAAGAGTAAGGCCACATTTGCATAACATTTATTAGAGTATATTTTTATAATTGTTTTATTAAATTATTAACTATTGTTAATGTCTTACTGTGCCTAATTTATATATTATACTTTATCATAGGTACATTTGTATAGGGAAAAACATAGCATATACAGGCTTTAGTACTGTTCATGGTTTCAGACATCCACTGGGGTATCGGAATGTATTCCCCACCAATAAAGGGGGACTACTGTACATGATTTGATTGGCTAATTCTATTTCTAGAAATTATTATAAGAATATAATTGAACAAGAGCTGAAAAAATGCGTGTATGGCTTTGTGCATCCCAACATTGAATGTTATACTGCTAAAAACTGAAAACTATCTGATATGGGAATCTGTATTTAAATGATGATAAGTACATACAACAGAGTACTATGTAAACATTAGAAAATAACATATAACCCCTATCAGGTATGGAAATTAAGTTATGACAATTTACAGAATTAAAAAAACCTTTAAAATAACAGTTACATCATGAGTTAACTTATTATAAATAGACCTATAGTATAAATATATGCATTTTCCATACTATTTTTTTCATATAGATATGTATATACATGTTTGCCAAATTGAGAGCAATATTTAACACACGGTCATGAAGTAGAGCATTTTTTAAACCTTTATGTTGGTGTACTATAATTATTTATTTTATGTGAAAATAGGTGTTATCTTTATGTTCACAGAATAGAAACTACCAATGAATATATATTATTTGCATAATATAAATGATTAAAGTAGTTTTTTTTTTTTTTTTTTTTTTGAGACGGAGTCTCGCTCTGTCACCCAGGCTGGAGTGCAGTGGCGTGATCTCGGCTCACTGCAAGCTCTGCCTCCTGGGTTCACACCATTCTCCTGCCTCAGCCTCCCGAGTAGCCGGGACTACAGGCGCCCACCACCGCGCCCGGCTACTTTTTTGTATTTTTAGTAGAGACGGAGTTTCACTGTGTTAGCCAAGATGATCTTGATCTCCTGACCTCGTGATCTGCCCGCCTCGGCCTCCCAAGTGCTAGGATTACAGGCGTGAGCCACTGCGCCCGGCCAATGTAGTCCTTTTTAATCAACAGTTTCTGCTAAAGGTTAGACTAATATTTCAAGCAAAATTATTCTAAAATCAGTTTTAAAAGAAGTCAAATTAAAGTATGTAGAAACTCTTTTTAGGTTGTAATGCCCCTTTACTCTTTAAATTTCCCAAGAATGGAATTTTAGCTACCTGCAAAATGCACTTATTTTATATGTTTTTTATAATGTCCTATTTATTTATTCACCCCAAGGAGCACTTGATATTGGTTTTCACTGACAATTCATGTATAAAACAATGAAAAAATACATTATTGGAACTATTGCTGAACTATACAAACAATAAAATGAAATGTGAGCGATCAGCAAACTAGCAAATGCAAAGAGTAGCACCGTTTATTTTTAAATTTTTCATAAACTGTAATAGAGCCATTTTTTACAAATTAAAAGAGGTTCCAGATAGGCATATTACAAAATGACTTATCACCTTTCTTTATCTTTTTCTAAGAAAAAAATCACAAACAACCTATTTATTTTCTTGGTTATCTGAAAGGAAGAATGAAAAATATGAAAAGCACAGGAGGATAATTTCATTAAGCACACCAAGTAATCAAACACCTTAATAAGCCATTGTGATTAAGAATCAAAAATGATTTAAAAACTATTTCTCTGAATATTTAGTTCAAAAATTATAAAAAATCATTTTCATTTTAGTGTTTGGGATATACTTTAAAGCATTTTCTGTTCTGTTAAGAAATTAGCAGATTACCAGTGTAGAAAAGATCACACAAGGTAATTGTATTTGGCAAATTACATTTCAAATGAAGATGATTAATAAGACATTTTCCGTCACAAGGACACAAAAATAGAAACAGAATTATTATGAATTTATTTCAGAACATTAATGTATTGCCATCTTTCTTTGCATTTATAAAATGTCAAATATTTTCAAATAGTTTGCCTACTATTAGGGATCTAATACATGTTTGTCTTGATATAGTGGATGAACATCCATATTCTCTGTCTCTTCAATAGCCTAAAATTAGTGTGCATAGCTGGCAAGGCTTTCTGAACTCTAGGAAGTACAAGAGGCAAATATCTTTGTGATATCCACTTTGCCCCTGACAGTAGAAGTATGCTTACTTTTCAACTTTTATAACCTTTGCAGTCTTTGTAGCTTTTTCTTATTATTTTATTTCAATTTCTCAGCTCTTGGTCCCAGACCTACTCTTGTATTCCTATTTCAAATATTGAAGCTGAGAATGTTTAAACTATAGACTTCCTTACAAGCTTGCTTTCAGTTGTGTTCAGCCAGTATCAGGCACTGATCAGAACTGAGAAGTTTGAAGAAGAGAGTGACACTGATCCTATTTCAGATTCATTTCCATGTTAGCAGCAAACACCAAAGGATTCAGTACTAGCTAAAATCTCCCTATTCCCCCATCCCAGCTGTGGCAGCTCCATACATTTCCAAAGTTCCAACTCTGAACTATATCACTCTCTCTCGGGTCTTTCAGCCTTCCATGAGCAGTGAATACGTTCTGTGTTTTGCACCTCTTATTTTGAAACAGGTAGTATGATTTCTGTTTCTGTAGGTGGACTTTGATACATAGCCTGTGAAGCACTTGCAGAGGAGAAGTTGGGGAAAGAGAGCCTTCCTTCAGGTGCATAAATGAGAGACACAGCTCACCACCTGGAGCACTGTTAACATACATGGGCAGAGACACTGTTTGCCAAACGGCCCAGAAGTAAGGTACAATAACAGTGAAATCTGATTTCCAGTGAGCAAACATTTAGGAAAATAAAACTTATCTATGAGATTCCACAACCACTGAGTGAAGGATCAAGTGGACCACATGCGAGAGGTGGTTAATAAGAAATACACTACTAGAAAAGACAATGATACCTTTGATATAACATGGGAATTTAGGAGACTAAAGTAAAGCAATCACAGACACAAAAGACTTTCTCGACCTTAAATTTATAATCTATAAAAATTTAGTACTTAGCATTTTATATTACTTAGCATTTAGTATTTAGCATTTCTTATATGAAAGAAGGTAATAACTAACTCAAATTAGCAAACTAGCAGACGAAGTGAACTTTTACTCAAAATACAGTGTAAGGGAAAATATTCTTGCCTTTAAAACAGATCTAGAACAACTAATATTGAGATAATAGTATTTTCAAAAAGAGGAAATAAATTGAAGTATGTAATACTAATTAAGTTTTTAATTAGAGAATAAAATATATTCCTAAGACATATTAGAAAAGTTTTTCCTGTACTCAAAAAAAAAATCTGTATTTGTAGAGAGCACATTTTTACCAAATTAAAGGGAAAATACATGCTTATACCTGAACTTGAGCTATGCATATGGTGGTATAATTCATAAACTCTAAGAACAAAAAGAATGTTTTTTAAACAATCATTTAAGACGTCATACCAAGTTACTTAAAAATAATCAGACTGAGCCAGGCGAAGTGGCTCAGCCTGTAATCCCGGCATTTTGGGAGGCTAAGGCAGATGGATCACTTGAGGTCTGGAGTCTGAGGCCAGTTTGGCCAACATGGTGAAAGCTGTCTCTATCAAAAAATATAAAATTTAGGTGGGCATAGTGGCACGTGCCTGTAGTCCCAGCTACTAGGGAGGCTGAGATAGGACAATTACTTGAACCCAGGAGGTGGAGGTTGAAGTCAGCAGAGATAGCACCACTGCACACTACACTCCAGCCTGGGCAAAAGAGTGAGACTATATGTCTCAAAAAAAATAAAAATAAAAATAAAAAGAATCAGAAATAATTTCACACCCAGCTAAGTCATTATTCATCCATCTAGACAAAAGAAAGTTATTTATTTAGGTAAATATGAGGATTCTAAGAATATATTTCTCTTGTATTCTGAGAAAGGGTCATAAGAAAGAAATCTGTCTAAACTGACGAAAACAAAAGGACGCAAAGTTTATAGCTAGTTTTAGTTAACTTTAAATAGATTACAATAGTATGAATTAGAAAGTGTAAGTGAAGAGATAAAAATGACACTTGAAAGAAAATGAAAATAAGTTTCCTTTGGTATTGTAAATGTGGCTTAAGAATGATGCAGTAAAAATACTTAAAAGCTTTCATTATTTAAGATGTTAGCAGGATAGAAATGAAAAGGTACAGTAGAATACTCACCTTGAAAAAATTTTTGAAAAGAAGGTGGAAGGGGATAAATACAACATAGACCAAACAAGCTAGTAGGAGGAAAAGAAAAAAAATGTACAAAAAGTAAGCCATAAAAGAGAAAAATAAAAATAAAATAAGTTTATTAGTTGTTGCATCAAATGTGAATTCAGCTATTTAACAAATTAAATAGAGATTATCGGAGAAGATGAACAAAAATAGCACCCAACACTAAGGTTTAATTTCAGAAGTTGCTGCTGCTTTTGGTGACTCTAAGGGATTGTTAAGAGAATGACTTTCTCAGTAAACTATCGCAAGAACAAAAAACCAAACACTGCATATTCTCACTCATAGGTGGGAATTGAACAATGAGAACACATGGACACAGGAAGGGGAACATCACACTTCAGGGACTGTTGTGGGTTGGGGGGAGGGGGGAGGGATAGCATTGAGAGATATACCTAATGCTGAGTTGGTGGGTGCAGCGCACCAGCATGGCACATGTATACATATGTAACTTACCTGCACATTGGGCACATGTACCATAAAACCTAAAGTATTATAATAATAATAATAATAATAAAAGAAAAAAAAAAACAACTCATGGTGAAGATGCGTGAAAAAAAAAAAAAAGAGAATGACTGTGGCTGAGTATTGGTAAGTATTTTAAAACTACCTAGTAGAGGAAATAGGATTTAGCAGAGTAAAAAGAAGAGGAAAACAAGACTTGTTAGAGTATGCTGAGATTTTTTTTTTCTTATTCCTGGCAAAATATCTGGAAAGACATTGGTGTAGAAGGTGAATTTAAAAGTCTCTTCCTCTGACTATGATTTTCAAAAGAACTAAATTATTGTATGGAGTAGGAAGGATACTGGTCTGAGGAACTTCAGACTCATGATGGGTGGATCTGAACTATTTGGAGCTGACTTGGGCGAATTCTGCTTCAAACTTAACTTAAATAAGCACAACATACACAGAACGTCCTAGTGACTAAATAAAGAAACATAAGGTTTAACAAGAGAAGCCAGGCATTCTAGATAGAGGTATTTAGCAGCACTGGCTGAGGCAGACAGAGCTTTGTTTCAAGAATTAAAAGCCCTGATCAACGCTTTGTAGACATTGGGGAAGCCAGTGGCAACCCTTTTTTTGAGTATTTCAAGAAACAGCCGTTAAAATGAAGTAACCCTTAAAAAAAGATGAAGAAACGCCGCCAATGTGCCAAACATGAGAACTTCTCCCAATATGTCTCTAATATGCCCTCCTTGGGCCATATATAGAAATTGGCTCTTGGAAAACAAACAAACTTTATAAACAACACTGGAAAGTAAATTGCCCAGCATCAGAGTGAAATATTTCTTCCCCAGTAGAAATTTTGAAAATCACATGTTATTATGAAAAATGTACATGTCATAATGAACTGCCTCCACTGGGAAATAATCTATGGTTTGTATTGCACAGGTTAGAGCAAGTTCGAAGAGTCTTGTAGAATTGGAGAGCAATGAGGAATGAAATTCTTCCAGATCCACAAAGCTCCATAGGTATCCATTTCTTCTGACATGTCTGCTCCAATCACAGGGTTGAATGTGAGGGCTGTCACCTATGCAGTCTAGTAACCACGCTACCCATCAATCATCTAAACGGGGCACATCACCTGAACTGTGAAGTCCAAAGTCTGGGAGTATAGAGTCAGGGACAATGAGAAGATAATCAGACGATGTTTCCTACAAAATCGACTACATCTAGCTGTTTTGAAATCAGGCATCAGTTCTTTCCCAGTTTAGGAACTAGTTATTTTTAGCTCAATCTGCCTCGGTGAAATTTCTATCATTCTATCATGGATAAAGTTATATTAGAGGGTCAGTGCTACAAAAGAGAGTCTTGAGGGGGTAGAAATTAATCACCATCAAAGGCTAAGACACGAGGGTCACAAAATGATTGTAAATACCAGGTCAATTTTATTTCTTACTCCTTGAGGGAAAGTACAAGAAAGCTGATGAGTGAGATAATTTGAAGGTTAACAGCATCTGGAAAACACATCAATATTATTTGCAGGAGTGCAAAGACTTAGTAAGGGTAATGTGGTATAATATTCTGAGATGTTACTCTACATATTTAATTTTATATCTGTACCTACTTCCCTGCATCCCCTGCTCAGGCAGATACTCAACTTCTTCAAGCAAACAATCCAGAAAGTTACCCAGAAAAGAAAGGGAAGAGGGAAGGAGAAATGAGACACATCTCTAGGTTCTGAAGTAGAGGAGACTGAGCCAACAGATTTCCAGAGAAATGGCTACACTGGAGCGTAGTCACCCTCACAATATTCTCCTTTCCTGTGAGTAACATGAAACAGGTAGGGAGCTCAGTCCTAAAATGCAATGATAGGTGTCTCCAGTATTTATGTGAACCACTGATGAACAGAGGACCCCTTGTTACCACTATAAATCACCAGTATCTCGGCACTGACTAAGGTCCCTAAGAACTAAAGGTGGGAAAATGAAAAAGGAGTTCGTTGTTTCCTCTAGCCTAGCAGAACAGGGGTTTAAATTCACAGTCCAATTGGCACTGTTAACAAATAACGTGCCATTTCTTGCACACTTCACTTTTGTAGCCTTGAGATTCATATCCACCACATACATGTATTTTGAATTGTGTGCCCAGTGGGCAACACAGGAGACCACATTGTCTCTAAAAGTGTGTGGGATACATACACAAATTGCCTGTATAATATGCCATAACCATGTGTTATTTATTTATTTATTTGTTTATTTATTTATTTTGGAGATGACGTTTTGCTCCTGTCTCCCAGGCTGGAGTGCAGTGGTGCAATCTTGGCTCATGCAACCTCCATCTCCCAGGTTCAAGTGATTCTCCTGCCTCAGCCTTCCGAGTACCGGGGATTACAGGCATGCACCACCATGCCCGGCTAATTTTGTATTTTTAGTAGAGACAGGGTTTCTCCATGTTGGTCAGGCTGGTCTCAAACTCCTGACCTCAGGTGATCCGCTCACCTCAGCCTCTCAAAGTGCTGGGATTACAGGCGTGAGCCACCGTGCCCGGCCTTATTACTTTTTAAAAAGCAGAAATTACTGGAACTAGAGGGAGGACTCCAGTACACAGCCTACATAAAGACAGAACCCTCAGTCATTGAGCTGCAAGGAAATGAATTCAGCCAACAGCCTGAATGAGCTTGGAAGCAATTCTTCCGCAATGAAGGCTTCAGATGAGAATGCAGCCTGGCTGACATCTGCATTCTAGCCTTGTGAGACTCTGGAAACTCTGACCCACGGAAACTATGAAAACAGTATGTGTTGCTTTAAGATGCTAGATTTATTGTAAGTCACTACACAACAATAGAAAACTAATGCAGTATTAATTGCCAGATAAAATGTGAACTTTTAAGCAAAACTTATAATTTTGAAAGACTTATGCTATTTCTATTGTTGATTATACTATAAGCTTCACAGCTTCCCAATGCTGAATTAATTTACTCATGAGATTTGTGGTGATGTTAATGAATGTGATATTTTTCTATTGTGTAAGAAAATGTGTCAACGTTTGTAAGATCCATGTAACTCTATGAACCAATATTTTCAAAATGACCAATTTGTGATGCCACAAAATCATGGATAAATAAAAGTGCAAGATAGATCACTGAATTTAAAAAAGTAAGGGTTTTATTTTGAAGTTTTGAATTATTTCCACATGTAATACCTCCTCTAATACTTGGTAATTAATTTATTTTTTCAAGTTTCACAGATCACGTTAATGCTTTGCTAGATTCTCATATCAGTTTCTGCATTCTATTTCAGTCTGTTGCTACATGTATTTTCTCTACTTCCAATTTCCAAGCAAATGTAGATTCACGATATACAAAGAAATGTACACTTTCACCCAGCCTACTCCAATGTTAACATCTTGCGTAACTGTAGAATGATATTAAAACCAGTAATTCGAAATTGGTACAATCCATTGAGCTTATTCAGATTTCTCCAGTTATTTATTGTACTCATTTGTGTGTGTGTGTATAGATCTGTGAAATTTTATTACACATGTAGCTTTGTGTAATTACCACCACCGTTAAGAGACTGACTTTATCATCAGCTTGAACTCCCTCACTTGCCTTTTCATATACACACTCTCTCTTTCCTCGACATCTTTAACTGCTGGTAACTACTAACCTTTCTGCCATCTCTATAATTATGTCATTTCATGAATCTAATGTAAATGGAAGGTCGCAGGTTGTATCTTTTTGAAATTGGCTTTTTTTCTCCACTCAGCATAATTGCTGTAAGGTTTATTCAAGCTATCCTTTGCATGAACATCCTTTGTACTATAGTTCAAACTACAGTATTACATGGTACGGATGTACCATAGTTATTTAGCCATTTAGCCTTTGAAGACCGTTTGGCTTGGTTACAGTTTAGGCTATTTTTAATAAGGCTGATGTGAACATTCATGGAAAAAAAGTATTTAAAAAATAAAAAACAGGAATAATAATATCCATATTATCTGACAATAGTATTATATAATAATCAAAATTACAAGTAAAAGCTTTTAAGCATTATTCCTCCACTAAAAGTTGTTAAAGTGTGTGGAAAAGGCAAAACTGAGAGTAGCAAATATTTAAATATTTGGGAGACAGCCCAAAATAGTAAACAGAAGAAAAATGCAGCCTTCAATGCCGCATTTATTAGAAGACAGACATATAACAACATGGGAACTTGAAATCCTAGCATCTTTGGATGGATATGATCACATTTCAGAAAAAGGGGCGAATCATCAGTTTTTGTGTATATGAAGTCTGATGTACTTTTCATACAAGGTTAGTTAATATTGTATTGCTAATGAATCTAGACAAATACTTTCAACAAAGTGGAGTTATCAATTTATCTGCAATATCATAAATTTTCTTTAATAGCTTTTTTCATTTCTGAACCTTCAAAAGACCTTGGCATAATATACAGTTAGAAACACAGCAATTGAAACTGGAGCCAGATTTGATTATTTTTAAAAAGTACAAAACTCAAACACATCCTTCTGTGTTAGCACTCTTTTCTGTTTGCAACACTTTAAAGAAACATCAATGGATGAAAGGATAAAGAAAATGTAGTCTGTATGCATAACAAAATATTATTCAGCTATAAAAATAATGAAATACTGTCATTTGCAACAACATGGATGGAACTGCAGGTCATTATGTTAAGTGAAATAAGCCAGACACAGAAAGAAAAACATCACATGCTCTCACTCATATGGAGAAGCTAAAAATGTGGATCTCATGGAGGTAGAGTAGAGTGGTGGCTACCAGAAGCTAGGAAGGGTAATGGGGAGGGAGAGATGAAGAGAAGTTGGTTAATGGGTACAAAAATACACTTAGGTAGATGGAATAAGCTCTAGTATTCTATAGTACAGTAGGGAGACTATAGTTAATGGTAATTGATTGTATATTCCAAAATAGCCAAAAGAGAATAATTGGAATACTTCCTACACAAAGAAAAGACACATGTATGAGATGACAGCTACTCTTTTTGCGCTGATTTGATCATTGCACATTGTATACATGTATTAAAATTCACAGGTACCCCAGAAATTTGCACAACTACTATATATCAATTAAAAAAAGTAAAATTGTAACAGCCAAGAAAAGAAGGATGTATATTTATCTTCTCATTTTATTGTTGCTTATATCTTATGTACATATCGGCCTTCTTATAGAAAACCAAAATGTTTAAACTAATGTTCTTAAAGTTCATGTTTATATTTTCTTAAAGATTTTCTGAAAGTGCTATAATATTTAATATTGCATTCAAAGGCCAGATTCAATTTTGTAGTGTCAAAATTTAAACAGCTTTCCTATTCCTGCCATATCTTGTGATTGGTATTGACAAAAATGTGAGAGCACAGTGTCCTGAATTTGATTTATGAACATGCAATATTTACTCTAAACTAGCAAACATCCACATGCATTTCAACTATGTTTTTCAATCATCCATTTTACTTTTACATTTTTAGAATCCTTTTAATTTATACACTTTTTAAGCCACTATACATGAAAAATTTTTCATACTACTCATGTGTTGTTTTCTCCTCATAATTTTATGAGGGTAAAAATTCAATGTCTAATTTCTTTTGTGGGGAATAATATCAGTGTTTGAGATATGACACTAGGTGTACACATTAAATCGTTTAATTTGATGATTAGCAGTGGCCTGGGTAATGGCAAAGAAATCTGGGTTTTGTTGTTTGTTTGTTTTTAGTTTTTTAAGCTGCGTACAAATGTTCACAGTAGTGTTACTATAGTAGCTCCAAACTGGAAACAACTAGATATGCATTAACTTGGGAATGCATTGAACAACATGGAATATGTTCTTAAATACATAAAACAGCATGGACTACGGTGGACTCCTACTTGGCAATGAAAACAAATAGACGATTAGTGCATACTGGAACATGAGGAATCTCAAAATAATTATGCTAGTGAAAGAAGGCAGACACAAAAGACTATAGACTGTATGATTCCCTTTATGCAACACTCTAGAGATTCCATAATTAAGACAGTCAGTGGTTAATGTTTGCAAATGGGAACATAAGAAATTTTGGGGTGATCGAATATTCTATTTGTTGTGGTCTTTGTTACATGACTATATATTTGCAAAACTCATCAAACTCTGCATTTAAAGTAGATTAATTTTGCTATATGCTTATTCCAAAATAAATATAATTTATTTTTTAAAAAAAGGTAAGAAGGAACATGGAGTTCCGGATACTTGACCCAACTTCAACATTTAGAAGAAAAAGCAGTCCAATTTTCTTAACTTCAGCTTTATTAATATATAATATGTAGATATTTAGATTATACCTTCTATGCTACCGTACAATTAGAGATGGAAATTATATATATGTAATATATATTTACATTTATACTGTGATATAAATCCTACATTATGAAAATGCTACAGCCATTTTCTTATAACCTGAATAATACAATCTATTTCTTCATTAGTACATAAATTAGAAATACCTTCAGGCTTTTTGAAAGGAAACCAAAATGTTTAAACTAATGAGGGTTTATTTTTCTCATTTGATAGAAAGTCCCAAGTTTGTTGGCCTAGGCCTGATATTATTATTCAAAGATGTTAGTATAGACCTGGATTCTTTCTTCCATATCTTTCTTGGAGTTCTGGCTTTTGTATTCATGCTTATCACCTCATAGTCACAACATGACTGCTGCCAAATCCAAACATTGTATGCATAATCCAAATTCAGATATCATACCCATATTCCAAGCAGTAAGAAGGAGGAGGATGAAGGGAAGAATGACTTTTTCATCATGACATGTTCCCAGTGAAGGCTGGGCAAAGGGACAATACAGGAACTGAACCATCCATCTGGGCAGTGGGGTCCTGTGGTCAGAATGTGGAGTTGCACTGCCAAGACTAGAAACCCAACCAGCACACAGCAGATGCGGGCAGTTATAATTGGTGACTTGACAGTTGACAAAATACAGAGGAGAAGCCAAAGAGCAGGAAGGCAGTGGAGAGGTGTGCGGTTGTTTGGTGTGTTGGGTGGTAGGGCAAATTTTCATAGCTTATTTTTTTATTCAAAATAGGAGCATTTCAGGGACCTCAAATAATGTGATGTGGCAAGTTTTCATCTTCTATTCAAATTGTTAACTAAATTTGAAAAAAAAATAAAATTAAATTATGGGAATTTGAAGGAACTTACTGATTTTTAAAAAGCAAAATATCATATAATAGAAAACAAATATGATGTCATAAAAATGTGCCTCAGCGATCTCTGACTGCACTGCCAGGAGTGTAATTGCTGATGTCCACAATGGCTGCTCTTTCAAGTCCATAACTGCATTCCTGCTGAAGCCACACCTTGCATGGCTTGCTCCTAACCAGCGGCTGAACGCAGCTGGGATACTAAGCCAGGTCTGTTTCTGTGAGAGGTGGCATTCTCCTGAGGGGTGCAATTAGTTCAAGAATTCCCTGATAGTCTTGCTAAACCTTTCTTGGAATTGCACTAGAGTCAAATACACTTCCATCTAACCTTCTTTTCAGTTGAAATTAAAACTCTTTCTGTTGAAATTAAAACTACAGGGTGGTCTGATAGCTCGGCCAGACTCTACACTTCCCCTCATTTCCTCTAACAGGCATTGCTCCTAATATATCTCTCCCATTGCTAATCCTGTTTTGGAGTCAGCTTCTCAGAGAATTCCAACTAACACAAATGTCAACACTTTTTCAGTCATGTGAGGCAATAAACAAACAAACAAAATTTGAAAGGACCAATACAATAAACCCATATTTGAAAATTCTAGCTTAGGGTAAAAAAAAAAAATAGCATTGACAAGATTTGTAACATAAAAGACTACCTACCAACACTAAGGGAATTAAATATAAGGATAGAAACAATTTTATAACAAACAATTTGAAAATTAATGTACTCAAGTATTGAGTTAATTATTAATTTTTAATATTAATATATTAATCGAGATATTAATTATTTAATATAATCATTTAATGGTGATTAATCAATGAATATATTAATTAATATCAATATAATATCAATTATTATTAATTGGTATTATGTATTCATTATTATAATTTTGTATATTCATATAATTAATAAATATAAGACTATATAAATGTATAATATATAGTATATAATAATTATATGGTTAATAATTAATTGTGCATTAATTATTAATAATCAATTATTATTCTTGGTACATTCTTAATTCATTTATATATGCATTCATTTAAGATATACATATGTGTATATATGTGTATGTATATATGTACACATATGTGTATATATGTGTGTATGTACATATATATGTATGTGTGTATATATGTGTGTATATATGTATGTACACATATGTGCATATATGTATGTGTGTATACACACATAATATACATACACACATATATACACACATTCGCACACATATGTGTGTATTTATGTATATTTACACACATACATACATGCGTGTATATCTACACACCCATATAATACATATACACACATATGTATATATATGTGACCTATCATGTGAAAAGGTTGGCAGCAGTAAATAAAACAGACAAAACAAAATAGACAAAAAAAATCCTGGCCTCCTGGATTTTATGTTGTAGTGAGGGAAATAGTCAATAAATACAAGGAATAAGTATATTATTCTGCATGATAGGTAGTAATAAGTTCAAATAAGTAAAATAAAGCAGGGAAGGGAACAAATGTGTTGATGAGTGGGTAAGAGGCTATGAAAATTTCAGATAAAGTGGCCTGGAAAGACTTATTCAAAAGGTTACATTTAAGGAATGGCCTCAAGTAAAGAAGAAATGGGCCCTGTAAATATATTACTTTATCAAGGAAAGTGCATTTAAGGCAGAGAGAACTGTAAAATGCCAAAAGCCTTGGGCAGAAGTATGTCTAATATGTTTGAGTAAAATCAAGGAAGTCAGTGTCCTCACCAGAGAAAACTGGGGAAGAGTGAGTGCTATAGGAGCTGAGGCCAGAGAGTAAGGTCATTTGGATCTTATAGGTCCTGGGATAATTTTGGAAAAATAAATAAGCAATATGCCATGATCTTTGCTTAGCAGGATTGGTCTAGTTTCTGTGTTGAAACTAGACTACATAGGACTAGAAACTAAAAAGCAGGTAAACCAGTTCAGAGGCTATTTCAATAATCAAAAAGAGGTTACGGTGGACTGTGGCAAATTGATGGCAGTGAATAATTTGATAAGTAGTGATATCTTAATATATACTGAATTTAAATCTCACTCATTCTGCTAAAATCTCAGATGTGAGGGATGAAAAGGAAGAGAAGAATCAAATTTGGCTCTTTCTTTTTTCCTGAACAAATGGACACCTTGAGTTTTTATTTATTGATTTGAACAGTGAGATAAAGAGGAGGGTTGGGAAGTGGGAATTCTTCAGAAATTTAATTTTGGCTATGTATAGTTTGTGATACTTTTAAGATATCCAGTTAAAGTGATCAAGTAAGCATTTAAAGAACTAAGTCTAGGGGTTAGAAGAGAAGCCAGGTTGAATATTTACGTTAGGGAGTCATTTTAATTTTGATACCATGCTAATAAAAGTGAGATAACTAAGAAAACTGTGTAGTAAAATAAGGTGAGCACAGAGGACTGATATTGATGGCGATTAATGACTGATTATTTAGAACATTTTTAATGAAACAGTGGAAGCAAAATTCTGGTTAGAAAAATTGAGAATAAAAAAAAAATTGGAGACAGCAAATGTGTAAACTGCTTCAGGGAATTTTTCTCAACAGGCTGGAAAGGAATAGGCCAGTAGCTAGAAAGACAAATGAGAACAAGAAACAAAAATAAGGGAGATTTAATAGCTTATTTTAAATTGATTAAAAATGGATTCAGTGAAGAGGGAAAAATTCATGGAAAAAGAGAGGAAGGGAGTTTGTGGAGCAGTGGTTCTCAGTAGACGAGCAGGAACAATTGAAGAGTGGATACTGGAGCAGAGATATTGACTACCCGCCATAAATCCTTTCAACTGCTGGATTCATCCACAGCTGCAGTAATCCCTGCTTGTGATAGCTTCTTTCCTCAAACCATTTTCTGGCACTGCAGAAGATACTCTGCTAAAACTAGACACAACCTGGAGGTATGGAGGTAGTTGTGGTGGGAGGAGGGGAATGTACAGGCATAACACTCCAGGCAACTTAGAGTGGATCTCATATGAGGTCAATGCTCCAGTTTCCCAATGTTCTGGTGAGACAATTCCGAGGCATCTTTCAAAGGATCCCCAGCAGATTGATCCCACATATCCAATGTGGTAACCAACTCCTTAAAATCTTTTCATTGACTTTACTCCTTTTCTTCTCCCACTTTCCCCATTCCTTTACTTTCTTTCCTAAGATCACTTCTCAAATAGACTGCCAGAAAGTGAAGCATCGTTTCAGAATCTGGGTTTTACTGGAGGGAAAAACCTAACTAAGCGGGTTTGACTCTAACTGAGAGTGTAGACAATTTGTCCATAAAACTGGAGACAATGCAGAAAGTGGACACAGACACAAGTAAGAGGCGAGTGGGGAAGTGAAAGATTGAGGAGTTCTCTTTAAATTGCTTCTATTTTCTCACTGAAATAGGAGGCAAGTGATAAGCTGAGTATGAAGATGTTTTGAAGTTTAAAAGAAAGAGGAGAATATATAAAATGGCAACTAGAGTAATGGTAGAAAAAAATTGATTGATAAAACATTGTATAATTTCTGGGTAGTAAGACGAGCCATAAACATAATCTAAATTATATTTCCTTTAAATCTGAGTTTCTTACTCTGCCTAGACCACTCTACCATTCAACTCCTTTCTAATATCTACTTTTACATATCTCTTTAAAAAATGTATGTTGAATATAATATTTATAACTGATATGAGGTGATCTCTCACATCTGTAAATCCCTGACTGAAAGAAGAAACTTAACACTGCTTAAAGACTTGCTTTAACAAATCCTTTTACTCCCTCTCATTGCATTATAACTGGGACAGAAGAAATAATGATATGTAGAATTTTGAAAATAGTTAAATGGAAAAAGATAAACAATTACTATAGATATAATAAAAGAAATGTTTGTCATCTTTATATTCAGTTATATTAAAGTACATTTTCATGTGGCAACACTTGTATAAATAATCTGCTACATTTTCCCCATTTTTTCTAAAAAATTAACTATATAATCCCTCTCTTTTTTTTTTCAAAAAATACATTACACAAATTCTTAGTAGCTTAAAACAATAAGCATTTGTTATCATGCTTACAAGACTGGTTCTCTTCAGGTGATTCAATCTCACGTTCCCACACTGGGGCCAGATAAGATACCTCTGCCTATTAAATTTCTTATTACTCTTGACCAGGGGGCTATCTGGAACAAAGTCCTTATTCTGGTAGAAACTGGGGAAAGGAATGAGGAGAATCATACTTTGCATTAACTTGGAACTGACACATTTTCATATTACTTTGACCAAAACAACTCTCATGACAAAAGCTATGAGCATAGGAAAAGAGAAAAATTGGTAACAGTAGTTAACAGAATCTACTATACCTTACATGACAGCTCCTTCTATTAAATAGTTTCATTTAATTCAATCACAGTGAATTGTGTATGCAGTTATTTGGGTAATAATGTTTCTCTTCTTAACAGGTAACCCATGAAGGCTGTCCAATTCCATCTAGCTGAGAGTCTAACATAAAGTTCAAATACAGTAACTGTTTGTTGATTTATCACTAATAGGTAACAAAGTATAATACTGACTTAATCAAAACACAATATACTGAGAAAATGGAAATGGGATCTTGGAAGAGAGAAGAAGAAATAAGGATTCTAATCATCAGGAGACATAAAATTACAGCTGAGTAGTAGTATTGACGCAGAAGATGGAAAAAGTCATTAAGAGCATACACAAGTTGAGGCAACTTGCAATAAAATTGAAGACTTACTTCAAAGTATGATTCTGAAAAAACATTTAGAAAGTAAGGAATAAGGGGAAAAGGAAGGAAGAGGAAAAAGAAAGGGAGAGAGGAAAGGCAAGAGAACGTAGCAAATGTGTATTAATTAAGTTCTAAGGAATAGAGTTAATTTTATTAAGTGAATATTTCAAATTCTGTATATACATTCAGTCTAAGAAAATATTAAGTTATACTTTAGTAGATTTAGGGAAATGTTAAATCTTCCCAGTTTTTCTACTCACATATTGTTGGCTTAATTTAGAATAACTGAAGATCTTAAACATTGTATTAAAAGAATTAGGCAAAAGAAAATAAATGACTCAAAAAAAGTCTGTAAAGAATAATAAGAAAAAAGAAAAAGTGACCCTGTTGTTTGTGGCTCAGCAACAGGTCTTCATATATGAACTCCAGCACTGTGTTTTTACTTTGTAAGAGAAAGGGAGGACTTGTACAAACTTTTTATTACTACAACTGCCTTCCTCTATACATTTCCTTATCTCCCTTGCCACTGGCTTGTGAGAGGATGTAACCTGAGTTGCTCTCTTCTTGAAATTTCCATCTACATTCTGAAGATTTTTCCTTCCAAATTGCCTATAGTGTTCACTGATATCTTTAATATATTTCCTTGCTCATTCCAAAAGAACATGTAGCTTATGCTTTATTCCCTTTGGTCTCTTTTTGGTATTCAACATGGAACTGGTTATTTTAAAGAATACATCTTGGCCAATTAATATATATATATTTTTTTAAGAGACATGTTGCCTAGGCTGGCCTCGAACTCTCAAACTCCTTCTCGGGTCAAGCAGTTCTCCCATTGTGGCTTTCCATGAGCCAATGCTCCAGGCAAAAATCTATCTTTTATAGAAGTGTAGACCAAATTCAGTACTAAAAGCCACAAGGTTTAGAAAAGGCCATTAGCCGCCAGGCATGGTGGCTCATGACTGCAATCCTAGCACTTTGGGAGGTGAGAGGCTGAAGCGGGTGGATCACTTGAGGTCAGGAGTTCAAGACCAGCCCAGCCAACATGGTGAAACTCCCATCTCTACTAAAAATACAAACATTAGCAGGGTGTGGTGGTGCACACCTGTAATCCCAGCTACTCAGGATGCTGAGGCAGGAGAATGGCTTCAACTGGAGAGGTGGAGGTTATAGTTAGCCAAGGTCATGCCACTGCACTCCAGCCTGGGTGACAGAGTGAGAGACTCTGTCTCAAATAAATAAATAAATGAATAAAAATAAAAAAAAGAAAAGGCCATTAGCACATGCTGTTAGTATATGGCAACTACAGAATTATAAGAAGTCAAAAAAATATATAGAAGTTTGGTGTCCTTTTGCTTTCTAATCTAAGAAGCAAATATATAATTCATCAGACTAAATCAAGGTCTTCAATTAGGGATATATTTGCCACTCACCCCAGGCTGCATTTGGCAATGTCTGAAGACAGTTTTTGTTGTTACAACTGAAGGGGTTTGGCAGTTGCTACTGCCATTTAGTAGAGGAGAGCCCAGGGAAGTGCTAAGCATCCTACATTGCACAAAACAAGCACTCATAACAAAGAATTATCCAGCCTCAATTGTCAGTAGTGCCACGTTTGAAATACATTGGCACTTAATATATGGAAATTCAATGTAAAGAGTTACAACTACATTAAAGTTTGTAAGATTAGACTTCAACCAGATTGAATGTCTATCAGAAAAGAAACTGTCTCCCCCAGAAAAAAGGGTGGTGACTCCCAGGCCCATGAAAACAATAATTCTTCAAAAACCAACATCAGCAATGACTACAAACAAGGTCCAGAAGGGAGCAGACCTTAAGCACAGACTTATCTGCTACTGGTAAGGTCACCCCTCTAGAAAGGAATCCAAAGACTCTGTTATACCGCATGTTCTCACTCATAGATGGGAATTGAACAATGAGAACACATGGACACAGGAAGGGGAACATCACACTCTGGGGACTGTTGTGGGGTGGGGGGAGGGGGGAGGGATAGCATTAGGAGATATACCTAATGCTAAATGGCGAGTTAATGGGTGCAGCACACCAGCATGGCACATGTATACATATGTAACTAACCTGCACATTGTGCACATGTACCCTAAAACTTAAAGTATAATAATAATAATAAAACATAAATAAATAAAAATAAAATAAAATTTCCCAATTAAAAAAAAAAGACTCTGTTGTTCCGGAAACATTCAGTTTATCTAACAAACTTCCAGTGTTCTGATTTCCTTGCCCTCACTTTACTTTCAGATTACCAATTCACTTCCCATGGAGGATTGCTTGCCATAGGAAGAAAATATATTCATCATGCATGCACAGGTATCTGGGTTCTGGTAACAGTTACATTTATTATTCACACAAATTGTTATTTGTATTATAATCTATGTTCCCACACAGGTTCCCTAAGCAGAAAATATTTTGGCCATGTTGATACAAGTATTAGTGTCTGTATTTTGTGTTGTTTTTAAAATGGTATTCTAGTAATCCACACCACTATTTTGCATTGATTAAGTGGAATCCATTTTTGAAAGCTGCATCAACTTCAGAAAAGCTGAAATTGTTATACTTCTGAATCTTTAATGCTAACATCCAAACTCTAGACAACACAAAATTCACTCAGAAAATACATGTCAATATTTTGGAAGATAGTCAATTGCTCTTTGATTTAACTGTGTCTTAACTGATTATTTCCCTTAAATTTTCACAACTAGTTCTTTAAAAATCTGTGCTTTATTCATATTCTGCCTATATGTCTATTCTATCAGACATATAGAACATGTATTTTATAATGGCTTCCAGAGAAAAATCAATATGTTGGGAATTTTAAAATGTAAAAATATTAATGTGCACAGATTTTCCCTTCTGGACTTCTTTTTTCTCCTTATAAAGGCAAATAAGATTCCTTGACATTAATTAAGATGTTAAATTTCTCAGAGGCATTTCTGTCAAAGCTGGTAATAATTTCACAGGTACATAATTATATTAAGCTTTCTCTCAATCTAGTGTCTACCAAGGAGTTGTTTGTTTGGGGAAAATAAAAATAAAATGATGGTGGCTCAGGTAAGTTTTATTTTCTGTTATTGAACACTTGTGCTTTAAACTTATCTATAGCTAGTAGAAAAATCTACTTATTTTCTTTTTAGTAAATAATGTTGTAGTTTCTGACCACATCTGAAAGATCTAATAATAAGAAGATGGCATATAAACTTCCAAGCTATTTTAAGTGTGGATATCAAGTATTCAAGATACCGTGAAAAATAATTTATAATAATGATCCAGAAGCCCCTTAATCAACAAGTAATATTTTACCTATTATGTCAGCATGATGGAAAGCAACATCTTTAAATATTTGGTAGCTAACAAATGTGATTTCCCTAGGATTCATTTTCCAAACAAAATTCCAAAACTGTAAAATTCTAAGCAAATCATAAAATAACAACAATTTTCCTTATGACATCTAGATGAATTGTAGAAATGCACATGCAAAGTCACTTTAAGTGTGTGAAGGTCAAGACTTTCTCATTTTTTCATGCAAATTAAAATTGTTTGAGATCTTTTCAATGTAAAATTGTTATTTAAAGAGCATGTCATAATATGGGTTGCTTGTTTTTGTTTTTGTGTACAACATCAACCAGAAAAGTAAAGAAAAATAAAAGTATCTATAAACGGCAACTTCCTGTGGAATAGACCCCAGAGACCAAAAAAAAAAAAAAAAAAAATGCAGAATTTAGCACCGGGAATTCGCTATTAGCACACTGATGAATTCCAGGTAAGCTGTCTACCTTCTAATAGGTTAATAGGTAAACTTTAGCCCACATAATAGACATAGGTCAGAGCAAGGGAGAACTCCTGCAGCAAAACCAAGGCAACAGCCACTTCTACCCTACCTAGAGCTGCAGCCTCAGGAAGCAGCCCTTCTGATTCTGCTCACACCAACCTCAGGAAGTTGGAGGGAACTCTCTCAATATCACTGAAAAAAGACCTTGTACAGCCCAAGGAGTAGAGAGTCAGAAGCCAACACACCATCAAACAAAAACATTCCAGACCATAGTTTTATGGCTGTATTGTTATAAAGAGACTTAATAATTTATTCTAGTGCTTCTCCATGTTTACCCCAGTCACCATCAAAGTCAACGTTTGTCATTTTATTATATGTCACCTGCAATTAAACTTTATTACTTTTCATAAATCCATTGATTCTCTCTTCTATTCTTCCATCCTTTCTTCTCTCTCCAAAATCCTTGAACTATACACTCATTGACTTCTGCTTTTTGTTTTCCCAGCACGTTTGCTTTTTCCTCAACACTGTCACAGCATTCCTATGTAGCCTTGACTTAACTAGCCCTCATTACACTCCGCAAAAACTGCTTCACTGGCCTTTTCAAGGTAGGTTTGTGTTTTTTCTATCCCAAGTCAAACATATAAGGAGAGAGAAGTTTTCCTTTTCACTTTCATTGCCATTTCCTGACAATCACACCTTTTTCCTACAAAATATTTGCTCCTTATGAAGCTGCTAACTTCTTCACTGTTGGTCTCATACCTCACTTAAGGTGATACTTCACTTAAGGTAACGGATACAGTTTGGATCTGTGTCCCCACCCAAATCTCATCTTGCAGTTCCCATAATTCCCATATGTTATGGGAGGGACCCAGTGGGAGATGACTGAATCATGAGGGTGGGGCTTTCTAGTGCTGTTCTTGTGATAGTGAATGGGTCTCACAAGATCTGGTGGTTTTAAAAACAGGAGTTTCTTTGCACAAGCCCTCTCTTTGTCCACTTCCATCCACATAAGATGTGACTTGCTCCTCCTTGCCTTTTGCCATGATTGTGAGGCCTCTCTAGCCATATGGAATTGTAAGTCTAATAAACCTCTTTCTTTTGTAAATTGCTCAGTCTCGGGTATGTCTTTATCAGCAGCATGAAAATGAACTAATACAGTTATGAACTGTACTAACTAATGTACAGTACTAGAAAATGAACTAACTGTTCCAGTTTGCCCAAAACTGCAGGGGTTTTCAGGAAAAGGGACTTTCAGTTGTGGAATCATGAGTTGGCCATCCTATTCCTGACTCACAGTTATTGTTTCAGTGTCACTTTTCTCTTAATATACAAGGACATTGGATTTCCATTCTCTATACGACATCTTTAACTTGTTATCTATGACTACCTCATTTGTTTCCTTATAACTTGTCCACTACGCTCAGTTACCTCTCCCATTGCCACACCCAGAAATTTACTGCTACTAAAACTGATGCAACAATTATAAAATTTCACTTTTGTGACCTTGTTCTCCAGCCTCTTTCCTTCTCAATCACATTATTAATTATCTTAAACAATATACAGACCTTTTGGAAACACCGAAGCATTGATTCTCCTGGTTTGTAATTTTATCTCTCCCCATTATACTTTATATTGTACTTTGTCCACCTTAAGCTTCATGGTCCATTATTTGTTGCTATTTCCAGAGCAGTACTATCAGAAGCACTAATTTATCCCAAGTAGGAGGTCAGTAGCCTCATCAGTGTATTTCTGAATTATAAGTCAACATTGGCCTGCTTGACCTATGAAAACTGCTCCCAGATGACTGTGGAATTCTCCAGGAACTAAAGCCTAAACAAAGCATGATTGTGAAGATGAAGGGAGATGAAATTCTGTCAATATGGTGAAGACAAAGAACACTAGGAAAAAACAGGCTAGTATACCCTCACTGGGTGTATTATGAAATGGTTTGGCCCAATCTAATTAAATAAGAAGGGAACTAACAAATGACTTAAGAAAAACACCTGAAAAAAAATTGTATTCACTTAATTTATAGAGTAGCATATAAAATGCATATAAATAAGCATATTTGAATTTGAACACTAAATTCCATAAGGATGCAGTGTGTTTTTAATTACCTCAATAACTGACGTATGTTAAAGATTTAAAAGAAACAAAATAATATAAAACTAAACAAATAGAGCCAAAGTTCTAGAAAGTGTTTTCAGTTTACCTAAATCATTTTTTACATCATAGAATGTGCAATAATTCATAAATCTTTAAAAAAGTCATGTTAGTATAATTTTAGAGCAAAACATACTCATCAATTGTATTTTAAGGAAACAGTGATTAATAGATATTTAGTTCATACATGGGGAAAATAGGCAAGGACAAATTACCAGTTACAGTAAACACAGAATACTTATTATACACATAGTAACCAAAGGAAAAATCCTTCAAAATATAATTTGAGCTATATAGATAATATATATACATAAAATTATATAAATTATACATACACATATAATTTACCTTTAGTAATATGTGTACTATTGTAACGAATTTTGGTATCATTTTGGCTGATTTTCTTTTTTTGAAAAAAATGCTTACGTTTCCTAAGCATTCCTTCAAAAACAAACTTTCTCTCATACATTTTGCTATACCAAATGGTAGCTACAAAATTCCTGCAATTATTTACCAAGTTGCAAACTACCAGGGTATATGATTTGCCATCTTTATTTCATGTTTAGCAATGCTTAGAGAAAACATTCAAATATGTAAAGAAAAAATAAATATCTTACTGCATGTATTTTTAAAAACCCTAAATCATTTGTTAAAATTTAGCAATAGTTGTTTTGAACAGATTGCTCTGGAGAGAAACATCAATGTCCATTAGGGCCCTACAAATGTAGATAGAAGATAAGTAGGAAGAAAAATATGTGCCATCATTTGTGGGAGAAGAAAGTCTAATGAGAAATATAACCTGATTTAAGTTGGTTTTAAGCTCTTTCTTTTTTTTTAGTTTTGCCACCTTGGACTGTAAGTAATTAGTAGCAAAAGTTCCTCTGAGCTCCCTTCTGCTAATGTCAGTAAGACGCTAAAATTGGTTAGTAGGCACTGATTTCTTCTCTGTTTCCTTCATATTTTAATTCATCACCTGGTCCAATTATCTTATTTTCTCAGTTCTCAAAACTTTTTTTAATCCCTCGGAAATTCCAGTATAGTTCTAATTAAAGCCAACCACATAAAATTGAAAAGAATTTCTTATTATCAATAGAATTACAAAAAAAATTAAATGAATTAATGATTAGCTGCCTGTGGGGATTATTAATTATTTAAAGTTATATAAAAAAACCCCACAGCATTTCTGTGATGTTCAGCTTCATTGCATATGTCACTCTGAGTAGCAATCATATTTTTTAATAAAAAGGTACTGACTTTAAATATTTTCCTTTGTATTTTATCTTTAATTATAACTGTAATATTTAATTTTAGACTTACAAAAAGTTACAAGTAATACAAAGGATTTCCACTTGTTCTTTACCTAGATTTACCAAATTTTAATATTTTACCATACTCTCAAAATAGATAATTTTCTTAATTATCAGAAGGAAAGTTGTAGATAAGGTACCTATTTAACTCTAAAACTTTATTGCCTACATTTAAAAATCAAGATGCTTTTGAACATAATTTTAGTCCACTTATCATAATCAGAAAAATAACAATGATGAAATAATATATAATCATCAGCATTTAATCAAATTTAACAATTGTTCAAATAATGTTCTTGATAGCAAAAGAAATGTCCAGATTATGAATTATATTGTGTCATTTTAGTCTACTTAATCTACAACATCTTCTCTGTTTCTTTTGTGTACCATGAGATTGGCATTTTCAGAGTAAGCAGTTATTTTGTAGATTATCCTTTGGGCATGGTTTATGTGATGTTTCCGAATGATTAGATTGTGCTTCTACATGTTTTTGAAAAGTGCCACTTTCATGATGCTTTATATCAGAAGGTACATGATTTTGATTTGTCCATTACTGGTGATGGACCAACTTTGATCACTTTATTAAAGTAGTGTAATAATTGTAACTTCATTTTAAAGTTACAATTTTCCCATTGCAAACAATAAACATCTCGTGGGAAGATACTTGAAGTAGAGCTTCGAGACTATGCCAATATCTCCTTACTTCTCAAACTTCTAAACTTAGTTTCAATATTCATTTATGGCTTTTCCCTAAATCAATTATTATCATGAGAACCAGTTGTTTCCAGACCAGAGACTGGAAAAATAAAAGCTATGCCAGAAATATTATTTGTAGTGCCTGACAGTAAGGTATGACTCAAAGATTAATGAGGCTGTGTTAAAGAACACAGAGCCCACTTAAAAGCGCTCTACTGGCCAGATCTAGAACAATATGACCATGAAAATAAGGAATGCTAGTAAAAGTTATAATTCATTGAATAAAATTAGAATCAATGACCTATTCAGAAGGGAATTAATTAAGAGAAAGCTTTTTCTTACAGAAGATGTTAAATCAATAAATATACAAAGAATAATGAGATTCAAAAATCACTGTATGAAATGAATTTTATTAAGGAGCAGCATCAGCATTAGGGCTTTAGAGAAAAGAAGAGAGTATCATCAAGGATCTGAATTTTGCAAATCTTGGTTTATACAGTCACAAAGAATAATTTTGCATAGTTCACAATTTTGTCCAAAATTAACTTTGAATTGGGTACAGATCCAACTGGGAATGTTATTCCTGGTATGTTTTGAAATAAAGTAAGATGTAAACTTAAAAGTGTGCAGAGTCCTAACCAATAAGGCAGAGAATGAACTTCAATGGGAAGTCATCAAAGATGATGTAGTTGGCTGTTTTCCAGTTAGCAAGATCTAAAAAACCTACTAGAACTTAGAAACATTGGCATATTTCTACAGATGGTGAAGCTAAATATAGAAGTATAGAAGTGTAGGATTATCCATCTTTCACTTCATCCCTATAATAAGAAAAAGAAAACTGCCTCTATGGATAACAGGACCTATAGACCTTCACTCAGAACTAGTTGGTTTCAAGGATCTAATTAAATCTACTAAAAGTGGCAGTGTATGCAACATAGGAGGATTTCTTGTAGTTGTGTAGACTGTCCTTACATGAAAGCAAAGCTTAGGCTGAACACCTGCCTCAAGTATAAGCAAAAGTTTGCATTATTTTCTTGGAGTGGAAAGTTTACCATCTTTGCCATTTACTTTTTGGAGACACCAGAAGAGAAATCTTTATTACATGTAAGAAAAAAATTTTGTCTGGCAAATTGGTCTTTATTAGCACAATGTAGGGCCAAAACATCGTAAATTGAGAATGTGCACTGGCATTGGAGTGAAGAAGGGGAGAAGAAACTCTGGATAGGCCTTTGTTTTCTTTCTTGACCCAAAAGTTATGGAAGATACTGGGGTCTAATATTGGGCTGTCACAGGAATACAACATGTATAGAATATAATTTGACCATTATGTGCAAGAAATTAAGTCAAGCTACTGATGCAAAGTGAACAACTGGCAGAAATTGATGGTCTGGACTTAGAGGTATTGCTGAGTTGGAATAACATAAAATACTGATAATAGATTGAAACATTCTCCTTTTGTACTGTTCTTTCGTTTTTGTTTGCCGTGATCCAGTCAGAATGATCTTCAGTTTATCAAATGTAATACAGCTTTCTCTGGCTCAGGAATCTTGCACATGCTGTTCCTTCTATTTGGAACACTTTTCTTCCCTTTACCACCCACTCCTTTTCACCTTTGTAATTGCTATACATCCCTTAAATCTCTGCTCTAATATTCTAGCCTTAGGAATTCTTTCCTAATCTTCTTAACCAGGTAAGATTTTATTAGAAATAAGATTTTACTTAATAATTATTTTCATATACTGACTATAGTTGCAATTTAACATTAATTTGTATGATTCTTAAATTAATGGGTGCCTGGATGTTGGGCTTTATTCCTGTTTTTGTTTTCCTGTCTACTTTCTTAAAGTCCCCTTGGACCTAGGACATTTCCTGGCACACAGTACATCCTAATTAATGATTTATTGAACAAAAAGTAGTGGGGGATGCTATATGTGGATATATAAATAAAAGCTGATAATGCACAAACAGTTAAGAAAATGGCTGCTAAGGTAATTCTGTCTAGTTTTCCAGATGATTCCTATTGTGCCCAGGGTATTTTTTCAGGACATAACTGTTAAAAACGTCACCCAGAAACAGAAAAAAAGCCCTTAAAATTGATGAAAAGGAAACCATTTTTCATTATCAAAATACTTTCAGACTTCATTGTATGTGTGTGGATTACCTTTTTTAGTATAACCCTTCTAAGGTATATATTTTACTTCTCTGTTAGATAAGGAATCTCTGGTCAGAAATATCAAGACTTACACACCAAATCAAAATTAATATTGACTCAGCAGAAACTCAAGCCCACATCTTCTAAATATATGTGAAAATTGCTAGATATCAGAGTGGCAGTAATCATTTAGCTCATATAATTTTTTAAGAGTGTATTGTTATGTGGAATTTTTAATGTGGATTTGTTACTTAAATTGAACTTGATTTCATCCCCTTAACCCTATCAGAAGTAAACATGATATTTTTACTTTGGCTCCAAAATGGAAATGCAGAAATGCTGAAATGATTTTTAAATCCATTTATTACCATGTTTATAAAAACATGTTATACTTGTTGCCAGCTAGACTTCATGTTAATAAGGTGCTACTGCAATAAATATCACCAGTACTGATTCACATGTTATTATTAAAATCAGATCATATGCTTTAACAATTAATTTATGTTCTCCGACTTAAAACAAAAAATATTGTAAAATATCAGATTATAGAGACAAATAATAAGTAAAAATAAAGTTTTGATGTCTGCTAGCTAAGGTTTAGTATCATGCCTATTTACAATATGTGAATATCCTATTATGTTGCCGATTCCTTTAGCTTTTCTGTAGTTACTATGTCATCCTAAATTATTTCAACTCCATTGCAATGAAAGTGCCTATTAAATGTTTATATAAAATGTATAATGATTAAGTCTTACAAATAAATATTTATGGAGGCTTCATTGTTCCGTGGCAATACTATTATGTACTGAAGACACTTGACATTTCTAAGAATCCAAATGACTTTTAACCAATGGGTATTATTATTATATTAGAGATTTATGTTTCCCACCAGATGATGAATGCTGAACATTGGAAGAGGTCTTCCTAGAATTTCAAATAGCTTATGTATGCAGAAATAATAAATAAAAATTTTCTAACAAGTAAGAATTCCAGAAAATGACTTATAAAACATTCATTGTATTTCCCAATGTAATGCTGAGGAAAATCCACTTTATTACTATGGAGTTAGAATACATCTATTCTTTCCTGTCTTCGTGCATTTGATTTATATTTTTCACATTTTTCTTCTTAAGGAATCCAAGTCATCAGGCTATTTCTTTGTATGATATATTTAGGATATATTAAATTTCCATCTTCATAATTGATCAGTATCTTATATTTGTATAATTCTCTTCAGAGTGCTCAGTGACTTCACCACATTTATCTCTTTTGATCACAATAATCCTATTGTAAGTAGGAAAAAATCTTTTCTTTTTGCCATTTAGAAAATTAATACTCAGAGAGATTAAAAGATTGCCTAAGGTCAAGCAGGGAGTAATGTGGGAATCTCAACCTTGAATCCACTTTTTTTTTCTTTTGAATCCAGGGATTTCATCTGTTATCACAGGCTGTTTTTTTTATTAAATATTGTAAGGCCAAATCTGCCTCCTATCCTAATCTTGCAGAAATCCCCTTTATCCGAATAAGCATTCAAATTTAATTTCATGATTCATTCAGAATGTAGTTATTTTATTAGAGAGTTAGACCTTTATACAGCTGATTAATTTATTCAGCTTATTTTAAAATGGGCATTAGATGCCAGAGGATACAAAGGGTAAACATACCCAACCCATGTTTGTAATCATCATACAGGCATAGAAACAATTACTATAAAGGAAAGATATGCAAAGTATGGTGAGAGCATGCAGAGCTGCACAGCATGTAAGACTGCCTGGGCATTAAGGAGAATCTTCTCCAGAGGACTTTTATATGAGGGGAGCTGTTCACTAGATGAATGTGCAGGAGCATAAGACATCACAAACAGAGCATAAACGCTTCTCCAAAAGCATGAATGAATGGAAAGCCAAGGAAAAGAGTTTAGTTTCACTATGATTTAACGTGAAGACTCAGTAGAAAGGAAAAGTCTTGACAAATGGTTAGGCAACATTATGGGAACAGTAAGTCTCATGCATCAGTATTTAGATTTTACACTACAGACAATAGAGACATGTGCAATGTAGAGGATAGTGCGCAGAGGTACCTGTGGAAGGACAGGATGGCACAGGAATAAGCAGGTTAAGGAGGCTAAACCATCAGAGAAGAAAACCAGGATTTGAGAGCTATTTAAGATTTAGAATTCATAATTAATTGGACAAGGTCTATATTTAAATATTATTTAGTTGCAAGTTCCATTAACCCAATTCCTACCAGCTTAATAAATAACATGTATTAATGGACTCTTCTAACTGGGAATTCCAAAAGCTGGATTTGACTTTATGCCAGGGTGAAATTCCCATCAGTATGACTCTCTTTCTAGACTCCTCAGCTCAATTTTTAAAATCTAGGTTTTATTATCAAGCATTTATGCCAACTTTACAGCTAGTGATTCTAGAGTAAAAATTATGATTCTCTATCCTATGATATCTCTATTAAGTAGAGACATTTTCCCACTCCTGGTCTAACCACAAACTCTCCTCATGATGGCAAGACAGGATCTGTTTATTCATAGCCCTTCCAGAGTCAAATTTAAGTTTGGAAATGTACATGATAGAAAAATAAAAGATGTTTGAAGCAAACATCTAGGAAGAATTCTGAATTCCTGGATTAGACAACCAGACAGATGACAGAGCTCTTAATAAAGTTGGATGCAAGAGGGTGACGTATGATGTGCCTGTGAAGCACCCCGGTGAAATTGTCTATTAGAAAGCTTATGGGTGGATTTTGAATACAAAATAGAAATCTATGATCTTTGTATGTCTAAGGCCTATATGCTATCATTGAAGTCATGGATACAGATGAGACTGCTGGGATTTTGTGTAGAGTAAAAAGACAGTATTATAAACAACATCAATATTGTAATGCCTTTACTTTAATCAAATTTTATCTTTTATTTTCTTTTTTTCATTTTTTTTCTTTTTGAGACAGGGTTTTTCTGTCACCCAGGCTAGAGTGCAGTGGCATGAGCACAGCTCACTGTAGCCTCGACCTCCTGGGCTCAAGCAATCCTCCCACCTCTGCCACCCAAGTAGCTGGGACTACATGCGTGTGCAACCACGGCAAGGTGATTTTTTAAATTTTTTGTAGAGAAAAGGCCTCCCTATGTTGCCCAGGCTAGTCTTGAACTCCCGAGTTCAAGCGATCCTCCTGCCTTGGCCTTCCAAGGTGCTAGTATTACAGATGTGAGCCACTACAACAGGTAATTTTTGTTTTCCAAAATCACCACAACAAGCCAAGACGAAGCTTTTCTCCATACACATATGTTAAGTAGCACCAACCTTCAAACCATATACTTGAATAACAGTACATACTAGGAGGCATTTGACAACAAAATCAAGATTTCATACACTTGCAAATTGAAACACAATGTTTAAAAGCCTGTGTTCTTGTTGATATTCTACTTGATTGACTTTAGTGTTACTTAGTTCAGGACAACAAAATGAAGGAAAAATTTAAAACCAAAATATTTGGTGGAATTAAATCATAAATTGCCTTATACTTTGAGATAATTCTAATAAAAAGGGAATAGTTGTAATAAAATGTGCATTTCTCTCAAAATATCTTCTTTAGACATTAAAATAAATGCCACAGTTGGAGAGATGCAGCAGAGGAGGAAAGGAGAGGACAGGTGGGGTAGAGAGGGAGAGCAGAGAGATTGGGGGTATGAAAGAGATTCCAATCACCACTGCTGGTATTAAATTTGGAGGAAGGGTACCATGGAGCAAGAAATGTGGGAGGCCTGTAGAAACTGAGGGCAATCCCCCATCAATGGGCATAGGAAACCGAGACCTCATTCCCACAACCCCATAGAAGTGAATCCTCTCAGCAACCTGAATGAGCCTGGAAGCGGGATTTCTCCAGATTGCTCAGTGAGGGGTGCAGCCATGCTGACTTCATACTTTAAACTCACTGAGACCCATGTCAGAATTCCAACTTATAGAACTCCAAGATAATATATTTGTGTTGCTTAAGCCTCTAATGGTAACTTGTTATGAAAGCAGTGGAAATTTTTTAAAAATAGTAATACATTCACATCTTTTATGTAAGGTGAATAAGACATCTTCCTTATTCTACATGGGCTATTAGGAAATATGTTTTACATTTACATCTGTAAGTTACTTAAACTCTCTGGATCTCATTTTATTCATCTTTAAGATGAAGAATTTGGGGGATTTTTAGGATAAAATGTTTGCAGATAGATACATTTTATATGCATTTACAAATGTCCATTCATATAGTCTTGAAAATTTAAAAGAATTAAAAGATTTTTGGTTTTACATGTAAGTATTTAAATGATCTTGAACTAATTTGTGTATATAGTATAAGGAAGGGACCCAGTATCAATCTTCTCCATATGGCTATCCAGTTTCCTTGCATCATTTATTGAATAAGAAATACCATTCTAGACATAGTACATGTCAAATATTTCATGACGAAGGCACCAAAAGCAATTGCAACAAAACCAAAGCTTGACAAATAGAAATGTAATTAAACTAAAGAGCTTCTGGATGCAAAAGAAACAATCAACAGAGTAAACAGATAACATGCAGAATGGGAGAAAATATTTGTAAATTATGCATCTGACAAAAGTCTAATATCCAGAATCCATAAGGAACTTAAACAAATCAACAAGCACACAAAAAAAACCATACAAAACAAAACAAATAACCCCATTAAAAAGTAGGGAAAGGACATAAACATACACTTTTCAAAAGAAGACATACATGCAGCCAAAAATCATATGAAAAAAATGTTCAACATCACTAATCGTTAGAGAAATGCAAATCAAAACCACAGTGTGGTACCATCTCACACCAGTCAGAATGGCTATCATTAAAAAGTCAAAATACAACAGATGTTGGTGAGGTTGTGGAGGAAAGAAAATGCTTATACACTGCTGGTGGGGATGTCATAAAATAGTTCAGCCATTGTGGAAAGCAGTTCGGTGATTTCTCAGAGAACCCAAAGCAGAATTGCCCTTTGAGCCAGCAATCCCATTATTAGGTATATACCCACAGGAATATAAATTGTTCTACTATAAAGAGACATGCACATATATGTTCACTGCAGCACTATTCACAATAGCAAAGACATGGAATCAAACTAAATGCCAATCAACATTAGACTGGATAAAGAAAATATATATATACACATCATGGAATGCTATACAGCCATAAAAGAACAAGAACAAGATCATGTCCTTTGCAGTAACATAGATGGAGCTGGAGGTCATTATTGTAAGTGAACTAACATAGGGACAGAAAATCCAATACTACATGTTCTCACTTATAAGTGGAAGCCAAACATTTAGTACATATAGACACACAGAAGGGAACCACAGACACCAGGGCCTACTTAAGGGTGGAGGGAAGGAGGTTGGTGAGAAACAAAAAGCTAAAGAGCTTCTGCATGAAAACTATGCTTATTACTTGGGTGAAATAATCTGTACACCAAACCCCTGTGACACACAATTCATCTATATCACAAACCTGAGACTTTCATGTATCCCTGAACATAAAAGAAAAGTGAAAAAAATTACCTTCCTGAACACTTACACACTTTTGATAGGAACGTAAATTAGTTCAGCCTCTATGGAAAGCAGTTTGGAGATTTCTCAAAGAGCTGAAAATAGAACTACCATTCGACCAAGCAATTCCATTACTGGGCATATATCCAAAGGAAAATACATTGTTCTACACAAGAGAAAAAGAATCAAAAAATTGTCAATTTGGCTGAATTTTTCAATTTAATTAAACACTGGATCTTAAGGAAATTTCTCTTATCAATTTAATATGTGTTACAAACCCCTTTATTAGATTCTCCAGTTCATTTCCTTCCCACTCAATTAGAATAAGATGATGATCCTAAAAAGATAGAGAAACAGGCCAGGCATGGTGGCTTATGCCTATAATCGCAGCACTTTGGGAGGTCGAGGCGGGCTGATCACCTAAGGTCAGGAGTTCAAGACCAGCCTTGCCAACTTGGTGAAACTCTGTCTCTACTAAAAATATAAAAATTAGCTGGGTGTGATTGGGGGAACCTATAATCCCAGCTATTCGGGAGGCTGAGGCAGGAGAAATGCTTGAACCTGGATGGCGGGGATTGCAGTGAGCCTAGATTGTACCATTGCACTCCAGGCTGGGTGACACAGCGAGACTTCATCTCAAAAACAAAAACAAAACAAAACAAAACAAAAGATAGGGAAACACTTTGAACCCCTCAGTATCTCTTGTTTCTCTTCCTGTCTTCCACACCATATACATGTGTATTAAGAACTGTGATACTATTTTTTCTTTCATTTGTTTAGTTTACATATAATAATTATATGTATTTATAGAGTACACAGTAATACTCTGATACATATAATATATAGTGATCAGGTCAGGGTAATTTGCATATTAATGTTCTTAAACACTTATCATTTCTTTGCATTGGGCATATTCAATATCCTCCTAGGTATTTGAAACTATGCAATATGTTATTGTGAACTATAGTTATCCTACAATGCTGTAGAACATTAAAAATTATTCCTCCTATTTAACTGTAATTTTGTATCCTTTAGCAAATCTGTATTTTCTCCTTCTCCCTACCATTCCCAGCCTCTAGTATCCTCTGTTCAAATTTTTGCTTCTATGAATTCAACTATTTTTAGCTTCTGTATCTGAGTGAACCTGCAATATTTAACTCTCTTCTCCTCACTTATTTCATTTAACATGAGGACCTCTAGTTCCACCTACTTGCCACAAATAACAAGATTTCATTATTTTCATTATTTTTTATGAATGAGTGTAATGTACATACTCATAACAATACAAGTATAAAGTACATCTACGTACCACATACACTTCATCCATTTATCTGCTGTTGGACATTTATGTTAATTTCATATCTTGGCTATAGTGAATACCGATGCAATAAACATGAAGGTTAAGATGCCTCTTCAATACTGATTTATTTTTCTCTGGATAAATGCTCAGTAGTGAGATTGCTGAATCATATGATAGTTGCATTTATAGTTTTATGAGGAACCTCCATACTGTTCTCCATAGCTGCTGTGCTGGTTTACATTCACACCAACAATGTATAAGAGTTTTCTTTTCTCTGCATCCTTGCTGGCATTTAGTATTTTTTGTCTTTATTTGACAATATCTATCTTAATTGGGATGAGATGATACCTCATTGTGATTTTGATTTGCATTTTCCTTATGATTAGTGATGTTGAACATTTAAAAAACATATATTTTGGGGGCATTTCTATGTCTTCTTTTGCTAAGTGTCTGTTCAAATTATTTGTTCATTTTTAATTGAATTATTTGATTTTTGCTGTTGAGATGTTTGAATTTCTTGTGTAGTCTGGATATTAATCCCCTGTTGGATAAACAGTTTGCAAATATTTTCTCCCATTTTGTAGGTTGCCTTTTCATTCTGGTGAGTGTTCCTGTTGCTGTGCAGAAGATTTTTAGTTTTATCTAATCCCTTTTGGGTTTTTTTGCTTTTGTTGACTGTGTTTTTGAGGTCTTTTTTATAAAACCTTTTCCCTGAGCAATGTCCTAAAGCATTTCCCCTATGTCAAAAAACTAGAAAAATTTCAAATACTCAGCATAACAATACATCTCAAAGAACTAGAACAGCGAAAACAAACCAAACACAAAATTAGTAGAAGCAAAGAAATAAGATCAGAGCAGAAATAAATGAAATTGAGACTAAAAACGTACAGAAGATTAACAGAACAAAAAAGTTGTTTTTTAAAGATAATATTGACAAATAGTTCCTTAAGACTAGCTAAGAAAAAAAGAAAAAACTCAAATAATTAAAATGAGAAATGAAAAAAAAGTCATCACAACAGATACCACAGAATTACAAGGAGACTACCATGAACAACATACACAAATAAATTTGAAAACCTAGAGGAAATAAATTCCTGTACACATAAAATCTACCAAGATTTAACCAAGAAGAAGTAGAAAACATAAAGAGACCCATAACAAGTAATAAGACTGAATTAGTAATACAAAGTCTCTCAACAAAGAAAATTGCAGGACTGTTCATGCTCATGGACAGGAAGAATCAATATAATGAAAATGGCCATACTGCCCAAAGTAATTTATAGATTCAATGCTATTCCCATTAAACTATCATTGACATTCTTCACAGAATTAGAAAAATTAATAAATTCATATGAAACAAACAAACAAACAAAAAAAACAAGCCCAAATAGCCAAGACAAACCTAAGTAAAAAGAACAAACCTAGAGGCATTACACTACCCCAATTCAAACTATACCACAAGGCTACAGTAACCAAAACAGCATGGTACTGGTACAAAAACAGGCACATAGACCAATGGAACAGAATAGAGAACTCAGAAATAAGACTGCACACCTACGGCCATCTGATCTGCAACAAACCTGACAAAAAAAAGCAATAGGGAAAGGATTTCCTATTTAATAAATGGTGCTGGGACAACTCGCTAATCATATGCAGAAAATTTAAGCTGGTTCTTACACAAAAGCTGGTTACACAAAAGCTGGTTCTTACACAAAAGCTGGTTGTACAAAAATTAACTCAAGATAGATTAAAGACTTCAATGTAAAACTCAAAACTATAAATACCCTAGAAAAAAATCTAGGCAATACGTTTCAGGACATAGGCATGGGCAAAGATTTCATGAGGAAAACACCAAAAGCAATTGCAACAAAAGAAAAACTTGTGAAATGGGATCTAATTAAACTAAAGAGTTTCTGCACAGCAAAACAAACTATCACCAGAGTGAGCAGACAACCTACCAAGTGGGAGACAATTTTTGCAATCTATCCATCTGACAAAGATCTAGTATCCAGCGTCTACAAGGAACTTAAACAAATGTACAAGGAAAAAACAAACAACCCGAAGGCAAAGGCCATAAACAGACAATTCTCAAAAGAAAATATTCATGTGGCCAACAAACATATGAAAAAAAGCTCAACATCACTGATCATTAGAGAAATGCAAATCAAACCCACAATGAGATACCATCTCATGCCAGTCAGAATGACAATTATTAAAAAGTCCAGAAACAACAGATGCTGGCAAGGTTGAAGAGAAAACGGAACACTTTTACACTGTTGGTGGGAGTGTAAATTAGTTCAACCATTGTGGAAGAGAGTGGTGATTCATAAAGATCTAAGACCAAAATTACCATTTGACCCAGCAACCCCATTACCGGGTATATACCCAAAGGTATATAAATCATTCTATTGTAAAGAAACAAGCACACGTATTTTCCCTGCAGCACTATTCACAATAGCAAGACATGGAATCAACCCAAATGCTCATCAGTGGTAGAATGGATAGAGTAAATGTGGTACATAAACACTGTGAAGGTAATGAGATCATGTCCTTCGCAGGGACATGGATGGAGTTGGATGCCATTATCCTGAGAAAACTAACACAGGAACAGAAAACCAAACACCTCATAGTCTCATTTATAAGTGGGAGCTGAATAAAGAGAACATGTGGACACATGAGGGGAACAACACACACTAGGGTCTGTTAGGGGCTGGGGGAGGGAGAGCATAAGGAAGAATAGCTAATGGATGCTGGGCTTAATACATGGATAATGGGATGATCTGTGCAGCAAACCACCATGGCACACATTTGCATATGTAACAAACCTACACATTCTGCACATGTACCCCTGAACTTAAAATAAAAGGTGAAGAATAAAAGAAAAGAAGGAAAATTGCAGGACTGGATGGCTGTACTGCTGGATTCTACTGAATTGTTAAAAAGTACTTAATACAAATTCTTCTCAAATTATTCAAAAAATTTGAAGTAGAGGGAGCTCTTCCTAACTTATCTATGAGACTAGCAAACCTTGATACCAAAACAAGACAAGGCACTAACATAAAAATTAAACTACAGGCCAATATCCCTGATGAACATAGATGCAAATATCCCTAACAAAATACTAGTAAACTGAATAAAACAATACATCAAAAATAACACATCATGACCAAGTGAGATTTAATTCAAGAATGCAAGAATGGTTCAACATGGGCAAATTAATAAACATGATACATCACTTCAAGAGAATTAAGGAAAAAATGTAATATGATCATCTTAGTAGATGCAGAAAAAAAGCATTTGATAAAGTTCAACATCCCTTTATGATAAAAACTCTCAATAAATTAGGTATGAATAGAAAGTACTTCAACACAATAAAGGCCATATATGAGAAACCCACAACTCATGTCGTACTGAATGGGGAAAAGCTGAAAGCTTTTCATCTAAGAACTGAGACAAGACAAGGGTGCCCACTCTCGCTACTCTTATTCAACACAGCAGTGAAGTCCTAGCCAGAACAATTAGGCAAGAGAAAGAAATAAAGGGCATCCAAATGGGAAGGGAGGAAGTCAAATGGGCTGTGTTTGAAGGTGACATGATGTTATGTATAGAAAAGCCTAGGTTCTGGTAAATGTTTTTAAATATGTATTTATGGATATACAGAAACACATATATAATGTAGTCATGTATGTATGCCTGTGCACATGTATATATCCCCCCATATATAAACACATGCATGTGCATGGGAAGAAAGCTATGGACTTTTACTTTACCGGATTCTCTCTTCACTCTAGCACATAAGGCATGTGTAAAAATACTACACTGCATAAGAAGATATGAAATTTTAAAAATTTAATAACAAGAGGAAGCTTTAGACACAAAACTGCGTATAGTAATGGTAAAAAGGCATATAGGCATCAGAGGAAGACCTCTAATAAAGACAGTGTGATGTTAAATGTTTGCAGTGTTGCAATTATGTTTAATTGTATGTATTTATTTGTACACTTCGTATTTTCCAAATCTGTTCAAATATATTCACCAAAATATAGTCACAAATGTTTATTTTAAACAAACCAGTAGCACTATTATAGTGTTGCTTTAATGTACATGGATAATTGCATAAGATGTTGTGCTTGAATTTATAGTCTTCAACAGTTTTGTACAGCCCCGATTTCCACTCAACTGAAATCAGATAACCACAGGTCTTACCACATTTGATTTATTACTTCAAAGAATGTTGATATAGTTCCTTGTGCTTATTTTATATATATATTTATTTTCATTTTCTTCTCTGGCTCACATTAGAAAGTATATTAAGGCCAAGGGCTATGTATTATCAATTGCTGTAATTTTCATAACAACTGATACATTAAATGCTTAATGAGTAAATGTCAAAGGAAACAGGTATTTAGGCTCATATCAATACAATAATGGTTTCAATTTTTTTATCTTCTTTCCTCCCATTCTTCACATATTTGAATTAACAAATAAATTATGACGTTTATTTTTGTATTAATATACTATGCAAACTAAAGCAAACTCCCACAGCATATCTGTACCATCGGTAAATAAGTAGATATTACCGTGGGTAATATGTAGATAAGTAGTACATAATTTTATTTTTGTCATTTTAAGGTAATCTAATAAATCTTTATTGAGTATGTAACAGAAGCAAAAGAATAAGGTTAGTTCTCAGTATTATACACAGAAAAATAAATGTATATAAGCATTCCTGACAAACCGTTTTATCTAAAAATCTTCAAAATTGTCAATTTTTTCAATGTAACCATGTTTTAAACACTCAGTTAATACAAAATTAAACTCATAATGTGTCAGTTTAGTAGCTTATTTTATATCAACATAGTTAAGTTTGAAAATTGTGGTGAAAACAAAGGAAATTAGTGCTGCATTATGTATCTTTCCAAAGTGTTTAAAAGAGAAAACATCTCATTGAGTCCCTGCATTCTTAGCAGTAACTATGTATAATAGACACGGAGGCCCACATGCTTTCTATAACACACTTACCAGAGTAAAATTGTACATTAAAAACACAGCTGTGGATGTAATTGATTTCATGAACTAACCTACCTTCAATTCTAAATGCCAAACTGTCCACCAAAGCTACAATTAACCAGCTGTAAAAGAGAAGCAAAGTTATATGAGAAGAAGAACTTTAAAATGTCACTTTAAAATTTTATTTTGCAAGATAATTCCTCACTTGAATTGTCAAAAGCAGTGTTTTCCAAGAAGGTTTTACGTTTCTGTATATTCTTAATGTGTCTTTCTGTTATAGATATTCAAAGTTATAATTTCAGGTTTGCTTTGTTGCTGTTAATGTTGTTTTTCATCTGTAAGATTTCAGCTTAACTTTTCAAGACAGGGAACACAATAGTCAGTATGAAGAGAATAATTAGGTTCTAAGAAAGGTGGCACCCCCCAAAATTCTGTTGGAGAAAAATGTATTGATATCTTATTAAGAGCAGAAATTTGTATTGGAGAGACATCCTGGCTATCAAGTCCAGGAAAGCACCCATTGAAAAAGGACTTTGAAGTCAAATTCTGTTCCTGGATCTCATACTGGAGAAATAGTGTTAGCTGTCTTGAGGACAGAAATCAAAACACGTTCTCCCATCAACACTCTGAGTTTATTCTTTTAATTATTTAATTATTCATTCTTTATTTATGTATATATTAATTATTTGTAAAATATTATGTATTATATTGAATACACGAAAGAGCATATAAATATACGTATGATCTAAAGAATAAGAAAACTAACACCTGACATGAGAAAGTGAACATTATAAATACTATATCTCAATTTACAATATTTACCATTTGTCAATCTTCATTTTCATTCTTCTCTTCTCTCCTCTCCTTCTGTAACCAATATAAATTTTCTGTTTATTATAACTTTCCTTTATTCAAAATTTTGTCACACTTTCACAAATACATTATTCTCTTTTTAATTTCTTATCATACATGTGGAATAATATAGTATTTCTTCACAAATTTCTATTAGAATAATTTTTACATGTCTGTGCCAGCCAAGGTGATGCCTATTATTTTCTTTTTATTTATTTTCACTGCTGCAAGGTATTCCATAGTATGGAAACATCTTAGTGTATTTATCTATTCTCCTCTCAATGGACATTTGGGTATTTGAGTGCTTAAAAGTTGTTGCTATTATGAACACAGGCTATGGTCTTTACATGTCTTGTATTGAAAATGTGTGTGGATTTCTCTAGAATAAAATGAATAGAATTGATGAGGTATGGGATATGTTAACTTTCTACTTTATTAGATAATTCCCAGTTGTTTTGCAAAGTAGTGGTATCAAGCTGTTTTCCCACCAGAACTCTACTACTCTGCATCCTCACGAATAATTGGTATTGTTTTTCTGGATTGATGTGAAAAGGTGGGTTTGTTAAGTACTTATTGCACTGCGGTTTTAATTTAGTTTCTCTAATTTCTAACTTCTTTTCACATGTGGGCTGATTTTTCATATGTTATTTTTTAGGAAATATCTAGTCATATTTAATAATATTGTCCTAAAATTTAATTTTCCCCAAAGTGTATTTTGGCTGATATCAATATAGCTACTGGATATTGCTGATTAATATTAGCCTTGTACATCTTCTTCCGTCATTTTGTTTTTAATATTTTTTATTATGTATGTGCCATGTGTCTCTTGTAAGCAAGAGATATATACAATATTTTCTAAATCATATAATTTTTGCCTTTTTAGGTAGATAATTTAGTTTTTTTTCCCTCTTTTTCTAATTATACTTTAAGTTCTAGGGTAAATGTGCATAATGTGCAGGTTTGTTACACATGTATACATGTCCCATGTTGGTGTGCTGCACCCAGGAACTCGTCATTTACATTAGGTATTTCTCCTAATGCTATCCCTTCCCCCTCCCCCACCCCACGACAGGCCCCGGTGTGTGATGTTCCCTGGCCTGTGTCCAAGTGTTCTCATTGTTCAATTCCCACCTATGAGTGAGAACATGCAGTGTTTGGTTTTCGGTCCTTGCGATAGTTTGCTCAGAAAGATGGTTTCCAGCTTCATCCATGTCCCTACAAAGGACATGAACTCATCATTTTTTATGGCTGCATAGTATTCCATGGTGTATATGTGCCACATTTTCTTAATCCAGTCTATCACTGATGGACATTTGGGTTGGTTCCAAGTCTTTGCTATTGTGAATAGTGCCACAATAAACATATGTATGCATGTGTCTTTACAGTAGCATGATTTATAATCATTTGGGTATATACATAGTAATGAGATCGCTGGGTCAAATGGTATTTCTAGTTCTAGATCCTTGAGGAATCACCACACTATCTTCCACAATGATTGAACTGGTTTACAGTCCCACCAGCAGTGTAAAAGTGTTCCCATTTCTCCACATCCTCTCCAGCACCTGTTGTTTCCTGACTTTTTAATGATTGCCATTCTAACTGGTGTGAGATGGTATCTTATCGTGGTTTTGATTTGCATTTCTCTGATGACTAGTGACGCGGAGCATTTTTTCATGTGTCTCTTGGCTGCATGAATGTCTTCTTTTGAGAAGTGTCTGTTCATATCCTTCGCTTACTTTTTGATGGGGTTGTTTGATTTTTTCTTGTAAATTTGTTTAAGCTCTTTGTAGATTATAGATATCAGCCCTTTGTCAGATGGGTAGATTGCAAAAATTTTCTCCCATTCTGTAGGTTACCTGTTCATCCTGATGGTAGTTTCTTTTGCTGTGCAGAAGCTCGTTAGTTTAATTAGATCCCATTTGTTTATTTTGGCTTTTGTTGCAATTGCTTTTGGTGTTTTAGTCATGAAGTCTTTGCCCATGCCTATGTCCTGAATGGTATTGCCTAGGTTTTCTTCTAGAGTTTTTATGGTTTTAGGCCTAACATTTAAGTCTTTAATCCATCTTGAATTAATTTTTGTATAAGGTGTAAGGAAGGGATCCAGTTTCAGCTTTCTACATTTGGCTAACCAGTTTTCCCAGCACCATTTATTAAATAGGGAATCCTTTCCCCATTTCTTGTTTTTGTCAGGTTTGTCAAAGATCAGATGGTTGTAGATGTGTGGTATTACTTCTGAGGGCTTTGTTCTGTTCCATTGGTCTACATCTCTGTTTTGGTACCAGTACCATTCTATTATGGTTACTGTAGCCTTGTAGTATAGTTTGAAGTCAGGTAGTGTGATTCCTCCAGCTTTGTTCTTTTGGATTAGGATTGTCTTGGCAATGCGGGCTCTTTTTTGGTTCCATATGAACTTTAAAGTAGTTTTTTTTCCAATTGTGTGAAGAAAGTCATTGGTAGCTTGATGGGGATGGCATTGAATCTATAAATTACCTTGGGCAGTATGGCCATTTTCACGATATTCATTCTTCCTACCCATGAGCATGGAATATTCTTCCACTTGTTTGTATCCTGTTTTATTTCGGTTAGTAGTGGTTTGAGTTCTCCTTGAGAAGGTCCTCCACATTCCTTGTAAGTTGGATTCCTAGGTATTTTATTCTCTTTGAAGCAATTGTGAATTGGAGTTCACTCATGATTTGGCTCTCTGTTTGTCTGTTATTGGTGTATAGGAATGCTTGTGATTTTTGCACATTGATTTTGTATCCTGAGACTTTGCTGAAGTTGCTTATCAGCTTAAGGAGATTTTGGGCTGAGACAATGGGGTTTTCTAAATATACAGTCATGTCATCCGCAAACAGGGACAATTTGACTTCCTCTTTTCCTAATTGAATAACCCTTTATTTCCTTCTCCTGCCTGATTGCCCTGGCCAGAACTTCCAACACTATGTTGAATAGGAGTCATGAAAGAGGGCATCCCTGTCTTGTGCCAGTTTTCAAAGGGAATGCTTCCAGTTTTTGCCCATTCAGTATGATATTGGCTGTGGGTATGTCATAAATAGCTCTTATTATTTTGAGATATGTCCCATCAATACCTAGTTTATTGAGAAATTTTAGCATGAAGTGCTGTTGAAATTTGTCGAAGGTCTTTCCTGCATCTATTGAAAATAATCATGTGGTTTTTGTCTGTGGTTCTGTTTATGTGACGGATTACGTTTATTTATTTGCGTATGTTGAACCAGCCTTGCATCCCAGGGATGAAGTCAACTTGATCATGGTGGATAAGCTTTTGGATGTGCTCCTGGATTTGGTTTGCCAGTATTTTATTGAGGATTTTCACATTGATGTTCATCCGGGATATTGGTCTAAAATTCTCTTTTTTTGTTGTGTCTCTGCCAGGCTTTGGTATCAGGATGATGCTGGCCTCATAAAATGAGTTAGAGAGGATTCCTTCATTTTTTATTGATTGGAATAGTTTCAGCAGAAGTGGTACCAGCTCCTCTTTGTATCTCTGGTAGAATTCAGCTGTGAATCCATCTGGTCCTGGACATTTTTGGTGGATAAGCTATTAATTATTGCCTCAATTTCAGAGCCTGTTACTGGTCTATTTAGGGATTCAACTTCTTCCTGGCTTAGTCTTGGGAGGGTGTATGTGTCCAGCAATTTATCCATTTCTTCTAGATTTTCTAGTTTATTTATGTAGCGATGTTTATAGTATTCTCTGATGGTAGTTTGTATTTCTGTGGGATCGGTGGTGATATCCCTTTTATCATTTTTTATTGCATCTGTTTGATTCTTCTCTCTTTTCTTCTGTATTATTCTTGCTAGCGGTCTATCAATTTTGTTGATCTTTTCAAAAAACCAGCTCCTGGATTCATTGATTTTTTGAAATGTTTTTTGTGTCTCTATCTCCTTCAGTTCTGCTCTGATCTTAGTTATTTCTTGCCTTCCGCTAGCTTTTGAATTTGTTTGCTCTTGCTTCTCTAGTTCTTTTAATTGTGATGTTAGGGGGTCAATTTTAGATCTTTCCTGCTTTCTCTTGTGGGCATTTAGTGCTATAAATTTCCCTCTACGCATGGCTTTAAATGTGTCCCAGAGATTCTGGTATGTTGTGTCTTTGTTCTCATTGGTTTCAAAGAACATCTTTATTTCTGCCTTCATTTCATTATTTACCCAGTAGTCATTCAGGAGCAGGTTATTCAGTTTCCATGTAGTTGTGCAGTTTTGAGTGAGTTTCTTAATCCTGTGCTCTAATTTGATTGCACTGTGGTCTGAGAGACAGTTTGTTGTGATTACTGTTCTTTTATATTTGCTGAGGAGTGCTTTACTTCCAACTATGTGGTCAATTTTGGAATAAGTGCAATGTGGTGCTGAGAAGAATGTATATTCTGTTGATTTAGCATGGAGAGTTCTGTAGATGTCTATTAGGTACGCATGGTTCAGAGCTGAGTTAAATTCCTGGATATCCTTGCTAACCTTCTGTCTCGTTGATCTGTCTAATGTTGATAGTGGGGTGTTAAAGTCTCCTATTATTATTGTGTGGGAGTCTAAGTCTCTTTGTAGGTTTCTAAAGACTTGCTTTATGAATCTGTGTGCTCCTGTATTAGGTGCTTATATATTTAGGATAGTTAGCTCTACTTGTTGAATTGATCCCTTTACCATTATGTAATGGCCTTCTTTGTCTCTTTTGATCTTTGTTGGTTTAAAGTCTGTTTTATCAGAGACTAGGATTGCAACCCCTGCTTTTTTATTGTTTTGTTTTCCACTTACTTGGTAGATCTTCCTCCATCCGTTTATTTTGAGCCTATGTGTGTCTCTGCACGTGAGATGGGTCTTCTGAATGCAGCACACTGATGAGTCTTGACTCTTTTTCCCATTTGAAAGTCTCTGTATTTTAATTGGGGCATTTAGCCCATTTACATTTAAGGTTAATATTGTTATGTGTGAATTTGGCCCTATCATTATGATGTTAGCTGGTTATTTTGCTCATTAGTTGATGTAGTTTCTTCCTAGTATCGATGGTCTTTACATTTTGGCATGTTTTTGCAGTGGCTGGTACCTGTTGTTCCTTTCCATGTTTAGTGCTTCCTTCAGGAGCTCTTGTAAGGCGGGCCTGGTGGTGGCAAAATCTCTCAGCATTTGCTTGTTTGTAAAGGATTTTATTTCTCCTTCCCTTATGAAGCTTAGTTTGGCTGGATATGAAATTCTGAGTTGAAAATTCTTTTCTTAAGAATGTTGAATATTGGCTCCCACTCTCTTCTGGCTTGCAGAGTTTCTGCTGAGAGATCCACTGTTAGTCTGATAGGCTTCCCTTTGTGGGTAACCCGACCTTTCTCTCTGGCTGTCCTTAACATTTTTTCCTTCATTTCAACCTTGGTGAATCTGACAATTATGTGTCTTGGAGTTGCTCTTTTCGAGGAGCGCCTTTGTGGCGTTCTCTGTATTGCTTGAATTTGAATTTTGGCCTGCCATGCTAGGTTGGGGAAGTTCTCCTGGATAATATCCTGAAGAGTGTTTTCCAACTTGGTTCCAGTCTCCCTGTCACTTTCAGGTACACCAATCAAACGTATATTTGGTCTTTTCACATAGTCCCATATTTCTCGGAGACTTTGTTTATTTCTTTTTACTCTTTTTTCTCTAAACTTCCTTTCTCACTTCTTTTCATTCATTTAATCTTCAATCACAGATACCCTTTCTTCCACTTGATCAAATTGGCTACTGAAGCTTGTGCATGCATCAGGTAGTTCTCATGGCATGGTTTTCAGTTCCATCACGTCATTTAAGGTCTTCTCTATGCTGTTTATTCTAGTTAGCCATTCATCTAATCTTTTTTCAAGGTTTTCAGCTTCCTTGTGGTGGGTTGGAACATCCTCCTTTAGCTCGGAGAAGTTTGTTATTACTGACCTTCTGAAGCCTACTTCTGTCAACTCGTCAAAGTCATTCTCCATCCAGCTTTGTTCCATTGCTAGCAACGAGCTGCAATCCTTTGGAGGAGAAGAGGTGCTCTGGTTTTTAGAATTTTTAGCTTTTCTGCTCTGGTTTCTCCCCATCTTTGTGGTTTTATCTACCTTTGGTCTTTGATGATGGTGACCTACAGATGGTGTTTTGGTGTGGATGTCCTTTTTGTTGATGTTGATGCTATTCCTTTCTGTTGGTTAGTTTTCCTTCTAATAGTCAGGGCCCTCAGCTGCAGGTCTGTTGGTGTTTGCTGGAGGTCCATTCCAGACCCTGTTTTCTTGGGTATCATGGTGGAGCCTGCAGAACAGCAAATATTGCTGCCTGATCCTTCCTCTGGTAGCTTCGTCTCAGAGGGGCACCCAGCCCCTCTGAGATGTCTCCCAGTTAGGCTACGTGGGGGTCAGGGACCCACTTGAGGAGGCAGTCTGTCTGTTCTCAGAGCTCAAACTCCGTACTGGGAGAACCATTGCTCTTTTCAGAGCTGAAAGACAGGGACATTTAAGTCTGCAGAAGTTTCTGCTGCCTTTTGCCTAGCTATGCCCTGCCCCCAGAGGTGGAGTCTACAGAGGCAAGCAGGCCTTGTTGAGCTGCAGTGGGCTCCACCCAGCTCAAGCTTCCTGGTGGCTTTGTTTACCTACTCAAGCCTCAACAATGGCAGATGCCCCTCCCCCAGCCTGGCTGCTGCCTTGCAGTTTGATCTTGGACTGCTGTGCTAGCAGTGAGCAAGGCTCTGTGGGTGTGGGACCTGCTGAGCCAGGCACAGGATATAATCTCCTGGTGTGCCATTTGCTAAGACAATTGGATAAGCACAGTATTGGGGTGGGAGTGTCCCGATTTTCCAGGTACCTTCTGTCACGGCTTCCCTTGGCTAGGAAAGGGAAATCCCCTGACCCCTTGCACTTCCCAGGTGAGGTGAATGCCCTACCCTGCTTCGGCTCACCCTCTCCATGGGCTGCACCCACTGTCCAACCAGTCCCAATGAGATGAACCAGGTACCTCAGTTGGAAATGCAGAAATCACCCATCTTCTGCATCAATTACACTGGGAGCTGTAGACCAGAGCTGTTCCTATTCGGCCATCTCGGCGCCTTGGGAGGGTGTTTCTGATATTTTGTTTTTAAAATTGATTACATTACTTTAATATTTGGATTTGTGTATAGCATTTGATTTTGTATTTTCATTGCCCCAGTGTTTCCTGTTTTAAAATGTCTTGCTTTCTTTCAGACTGATTTTTTGTCAATCCATTTTCCAAAACATTCGATACAAGTTTTACACTGTTGCTATATGTTATAGATACTCTGTGAATTTTAATGCACATATTTAACAAAACAAGAACTAAACTTTTTCCATATTTTCATCTTTTGCCATAGTCAGAAAATTATCTTTGAAGGTTTAAATTCAGTTGCCCTCTCTTTATTATGTTATTATTATTGTCAAGTACATTAGAACCATCTTTTTAAAAACACAAATTAGGCAATATTATAATTACCTCATGTAATCATTATAACTATATATCATTATATATCTATATAATGGTTTCACATGACCTACTATTCTTAGAGTTCACCATTTTTTCTTGTATATGAAGTCTTTATTCTTCCCAAAGTTACTCTTTACATCTGTGGATAATAACCTACTCTTTATCTGAATATATCTTTATTTCATACTTATTATTGAATGTTAATGCAGCAGACTAAAGCATTCTAAGTTGACAATCATTGTGTCTTACTACGCTGGCTTACTACCTTCTGGCTTACACTGTTGATGTAAAGGCATTAGCTATATCATTTCTAAATAGATAAATATAGTTTTTATTTTTTGTTTTACTTTGTGTTTGGAGCACTGCAGTTTCAGTTTGATCAATCTGGATGCAGCTTTATTTTTACTCACTATGTTTGATAGTGATTTTCAAATCTGAAGATTAGTGTCTTTCAAAAATTCTGAAACATTTTTCTATTTTTTAAATATCACTCCTTCCTAATGTTTCCATTTCCCCCGGAATTCATTTAAATGTAATTTGCACATTTTCCACAATCCTTTATGTGTCTTACCCTCTTTTTCACATATTCCATCTCCTCATTGATCTTGTCTGCATCATGAATATTCTCATCAATTCTGTTTTAGTTTATTCTTCAGATGTCTCTAACTTGCTGTTTACCCAATCCATTCATTGTCTAATTTCAGTTGTTCTAATTTTAAAATGTAATATGTATCAATATTTTATATTCTATAGCTGATATAATATATGTGATATTTGTTGCTCTGATTCTTCTTATGTATGTTCTGATTCTTTGAGCTCAGAGTCGTTGGCAGTTTATCTGCAGGAATTTTTTGAAGGTTTCATTCAATGTGGATTCCATCAAACAGAATGTGTATTTATTTTTCCAGGTACATGAGCATATATTATCAACCTTAAATTAATTGATTAAATTACCTTTCAGTTTGAGCTTTATTAGATGTTACCCATATGAGAATCTCAATAAAATATACATCTGTAGTTAAACATTTGGGAGGGGACATCTGGTTTTATTTCATAAATCTGGAACCTAGACTAGAAAAGAAGGGAAAAATGTCTTTCTTTTTTGGAACAATTTTTATTTTTCTTTACTTCACTCTTTAATAGGGTATTGGCTTTTTATCATCTGAATTCTTGCCTTTTATGTCCTGTCTCCTATGTCATAAATGTGGTTCCTAAGAATCAAAGGGCTAGGCTACTAGGGATCTGCACATATCCCTAATGAAACTGCTGGCTTTAGTCCTCAGTTTACTCATGTGTTCTTATAATTTTCCAGCTCAGGTATTAATTTAAAAATATCTTGAAACATATCTTATTAATATATTTAGGTATTTTGTGCTTGGCACTTTTACTCAGAATACGTATATTAGTCATTAGAATAAATATGAATGTATTGTAACAAAGTGACACAAAACACACTGGCTAAGAGAACAAAGACATTTATTTCTCTCTTTCATCCCGAGAATGTGAAGGAAGATTCCAGGTTGGGGTTGGGGAGTGTCCACAGCTCTGTTCCAGTGAGCATCAGAGTCTCAGTTTCCTGGCTTTTTGTTGCTCTGCCATTACCTAGAGTATCATTTACTTAGGTTGAGGATAAGTGAAAGGCAGGTCAGTTTCCAGCTGGCATGATGAGGATGAGAGAGAATGTCAAGTGCTGCAGCAGTTCCCTTGTAAGTGAATGAGACAGAAATTGTACGGAGCACTCCATGTGACCAAATCCAGCCATCAGGAATGGTGGAAAATATACTCCTAGCAACATTTCAGGGTTCTCTTAAAGCCTATTGCCATGAAAGAAAAGAAGAATGGATATTGATGAATAACCAGGAGGGGAGGCTCTGCTGCATCTCTTCTGCCATATGAAGAGCAATGTAACCCTTTTAGTTTTAGTTCAATAAACATTCATTCATAATGAGTATTATGTCCTGACTCCTGTGTTAGAATCTTGCGAAACAAAAATGAATAATATATTTTTCTATCCCCATTGTGTGTAGACTGTTGATAGAGCCCATCATGTAATTAAATTTACCCAAGACATGTCCATATAAATTGTGATTGAAGTAGGAATATGGAGACTCAAAGAAAAAAGGGTACTCATTTCTAGTTGAAAGCTGGGAAAGATGGAAAGACTTCCACACAATGAGAAAAAGAAGAAGCCAGTGAAAGTTAACAGTTGTAGTGCTTTTACTCAGAATATGTATATTGGTAATTACACTCTTAGGCATATCAAAACTGTGAACTGCCTAAACAATTTAAAATGTAAAGCCAATAGGAGGCATATTGGCAGATCTACTTGACTGAGCGCTTTAAGAAGTTCATGTACATCTAGAGTTTGCTCTACTGTAGGTTATCTCAGCAGATACAACCAATACAAAATACACAAGTCTAAGATGACCTCTGAAAGTAAATACATTAAAAAATAATTTATTTTTTGAGAGTAAATACATTAAATAGAGTAAATACATTAAATAGAGTAAATACATTAAAAAGTTTTTCAGTTTTTAATTGGCAAACATTACTGATGCCTTCCTAACAGAGCCTATGAATTCCTTTCATTCTTTATTATCATTTGCTCTTTATTCAGTTTACCAATTTTCCTTGAAATTTTATTGACTTCTGCTACTTTATTTTGTTCTTATTAGTAACTGTCCATTTCTTCATATTTATTCAATTCATTATTTTTAACAGCCTTTGATCATCACTATTTATAACTTTATTATCTTTATAAAATTTTATGTATTCCACGTATTAGCTATACTTATATATGATACTCAAATTATGTAATTAGTATGGCACAGACTCTTATCAATCAGTGATCCCGGAGTGCCAGCCTTGGCTATTCCAAACCAGTATATCCTTAAAATAAAAATGTCATATGGGAAAAGAAGTTTGTGTCCTTACCAAATGCTATCTCTCATATTTCACTTCACTCTTTTATTCACTTCTCCATTAATGAGAAGAAGTCCTCCATTGCCTAGGAACTCATTTGCTTGCTCTGGAACAAACTAAATCTATATTTCTAACCTTGCCGTTTGTATGTTCAGGATAACACATTTGTTGAAATGTTTGATGTGTAAAAGGGGAAAAAACAGGGTAAAGGCTGTTCAGTTATCATTAAATGATACGGAGCCTAAACTTCTTATCTAAAATTGTTCTTGTTTTTGAGAGTAAATATTAAATCACTGATTATTGATGTTCCTCTGAAGTGAATATGAAGTGTTATCCATACATTTCAGTCCAGACTATGTGGAGGAAAACTTTTTCAAAAAATTTTCAAAGCATTATTTTTCTGGCTTATCTTCTCATTCTATGGAAACGACTGCATTACTTCACCTTCACATAATTTCTAAGAAATTTTAGAGTACCCAGAACTGTTTCACATTAATTCCCTAAATTAGACCTCTTCATAATTTTAGAGCTCCTGCCATTTTCCTCCACTGCTGTTCTGCTTTCTGGGGGATGCTTTGTGGCTGCCATGACCAATGTGGCAGTTGTGTTGTGCATGCTCATCAATGCATGTGTTGAGGGAGAGTCTGATGCCTGACACCTAGGGCTCCCATGTCCATGCCTAGGGCTCCACCTCCTGCCTCCACTTGTATTAGTCAGGGTTATCCAGAGGAAGAGAACCAATAGGACACACACACACACACACACACCCGCACGCACACACAGAGAGAGAGAGAGAGGCATGCCTCCTTTTATTGCACTTTGCTTTTTTGTGCTTCACAGACATCGTGTTTTTACAAATTGAAGAATTGTGGCACCCCTGCATCAAAAGTCTATCAGGGCCATTTCTCCAGCACCATGTGCTCATTTCATGTCTCTGTATCACATTTTGGTAATTATTTCAATATTTCAAGTTTTTCATTATTGTTATATATGATATGGTGATCTGTGATTAGTGATCTTTGATGTTCCTATTGTAATTATATTGTGATGCCATGAACTACATCCATATAAGAAGGTGAACTTAATTGATAAATGTGTGTGCTCTGACAGCTCCAACCAGCGTTTCCTGTCTTTCTCCCTCTCCTCATGCAACCCTATTCACTGAAACTTAACAATATTGAAACTAGGCCAATTAATAACCCTACAATAGCCTCTACCTGTTCAAATGAAAGGAAGAGCTGCATGTCTCTCACTTTAATTCAACAGCTAGAAACTTAGTGAGGAAGGCACTATTCACAATAACCAAGATATGGAAGCAACTCAAGTATTCAACAACAGATGAATGGATAAAGAAAAACTTATATATATAACATATAATATATAATATATATAATATTATATATTATATATTATATATAATATATATAATATATAATATAATATATAATACAATATATAATATATAATAATAATATATGTTACAACATATAATATATAATATAATATATTATAAATATTTAATATATTAAATATTATAAATGTAATACATATTATATAGAATATATTATACGTATTATATTTATAAATATAAACATATTATATAATATTTATTATATAATATGTATTACATTTATAAATATATATAATATAATATTAATATATTTATAATATAATATAATATATATAAATATAATATAATATAATATAAATATAATATATATAATATAAATATATATATAATATAATATAATATAATATATAAATATATATAATATAATATTAATAATATTATATATAATATTTTCTTTATAATATAACATATATATATTTTCTTTATAATATAACATATATTTTATATAATATATTATATATAATATTTTCTTTATAATATAATATATATCATATATATACACACACACACACACACACACACACAACAGGATACTATTCAGCCGTAATAAAGAAGGAAATTCTGTCATTCATAGCCACATAGATGGAACTGGGGGCAATATGTTAAATGAAATAAGCTAGGAACAGAAAGTTAAACACTGCATGTTTTCATTTATATGCAGAAGCTAAAAACTTTCATCTCATTGAAGTAAGAAGTAAAACAGGAGATACTAGAGGCTGAGAAGGATAGGGGACTGGGGGCATACGGAGAGATTTGTTAAAGGATGCAAAATTACAGCTAGATAGGAGGAATAAGTTCTAGTGTTCTATAGCATTGTAGGATGACTATAGTTAATAATATATATGGTTTGAAACAGCTAGAAGGAGGATATTCAATGCTCCCAACACAAATCAATGATAAATGTTCAAGATGATGGATGTGCTAATTATCCTGATATGGTCACTGTACACATTACATGTATCAAAATATCACTGTGTACCCCATACATATGTACAATTATATGTTCATTAAAAATAAATGTTAAAAATAAACTGAATTCCTTGCTTTTAAAAAAGTGTGTGTGTACGTACAGAGAAAAAGAGATTTATTCTAAGAATTGACTCACGTGATGACGGAGGCTAAGTCCCATGGTCTGCCCTCTGCAAGCTGGAGAACCAGGAAAGCTAGTAGTATAATTCAGTTCAAAGGCCTGAGAACCAAGATCACCTGTCTCAAGACAGATGAAGGTGGATGTTCTATCTCAAAAAGGAAGCAAATTTGACCTTCCTCTGCCTTTTCTTCTAGCTGGACCCTCAATAGATTGGATGATGCCCATTCATATTGGTGCGGGCAATCTTTACTTAATCTATCAATTCAAATGCTAATCTCTTCCAGAAATACCCTCACAAACATACTCCCAAATGCCCATTATGTGGGCACATCTGTGAGCTCGGATAAGCAGACACATGAAATGAAGCATAGCACCACTAAAGTTGCCAACACTAACGTGCTGATGGCTTGTGCTTTCACTATTCTGTGTTTTTGGTTTTATTTATTTATTGTTTTTTCCTCACCCCAGGACCCATGAAAGAATACACAAGGGCCAGACTGCAAAATGATTTGTGGTTGATCTCTAACTCATGAAACCCTACTTCCCCAGTTCCCAAGCAATGAGACCCAAAAGTTTCCCACAGCCTATCAGTCATACTTCCTGACAGGGGACAGATAGAGCAATGGTAGTGTTTCTGGAAACTAGGTGGTTAAAAACTCTTAAGTGATCAAGACCTGTTTTCAGAGGGAATTATTCTTGTAATTTAAATATGGATATATTTTTCATGGATTGATTCATATTCAGGGATTGTTGTGACTATTTGCAATCTCACACTTTCATATGCTATGACCAACCAGGTTATCTTTTTACCTGGCCTCTTGTGGAACAGACCTGATCCCACAGCTTTCCCTACTTTTCACTAAAGGAAAGAATAAAGATATAGAAATGAAGATAGATAGAGATAAAGATATAGAGATAAGTATTATATAGTGTGGGCAGGGGAGAGAGAGGGAGAGTGAGATTTCTAAGAATCCTAGGCATAAACTATATACTGCACTCTAATACAGGTATCATCAGTATCAGCACAGTTTCACAGCTTTTCTACTGTGCTGTGTATTGAAAATCCAAGGACCATATTGTTTTTATTTTTTTAGTACATTACTTTATTAAAAGGGATTCCTTAAAAAAGAAGAGTTGGATTTGAAACAAAGTAATCTTCGTGACCATTTTTTTCAGAGGAAAATAAATTCATGGCCTGTACAAACCCTATAGTTTGTATGAGATTATAACCATTTCACTGTAATTCATATAATCATACTTTCACATGCCTTTAGGTCTTGCTCTTTCATCTCTGTATTATCAGCATCTGGACCTTGGTGAGCACCTGTCAATGCTTTCTAAATGAATGAGAAATATTATATCAAGTGAGTCTTCTTTACATATATCTTGCAATATTATTTGACCTGATTCACTGCCATAAGAAAATGCACCTGTGTGAAGAGGGTAATAAAGAGTGCAAATCCCAACTGTCCGCATTTCTTTATTAGGTATGCTTTTCATGGAAATATTTGTAAAAACAGGTTTAAACCTTCAAAAAATGAATTTTATCCTCAATTTTGTAAAATCACATTCAAATTGTGTTCAATGAGAGCAACTCAAGTTATGGGATTGGTATTATTTACATGAAACAGTATTTACTTTATAAACATTAATCTCAGATGTGTACCTTTTTAAGTTAATAGGAATATAATTAGAATATTTCTGCAATTATGAATGCTTTCTTATTTTGGCTTTTTATCTCTCAACAACCCTCATGCTTTTTTATTATAAATAAAAGAACTCACAGTTATTTTATTTTCTTAATTTTCTTGTTTTGACTCAGAAATTGTGTTCAGTTAAGTTAGAGTCAAGCCCGGAAGTTCATATAAGCTTTCTATTCATTATCTTTAATATTCACCATAGATATCACTATGAGTCAAATTTCTCTATCAAAAAATGTGTGTATGTTTAAGGATTTTCGTCCTCTGAAGAAGGAAAATAGGAAGTCAGTTATTTATCAAAATGCTACCATGCTACCAGAGTATTTAAGCCTGTTAGAATTTAATACATTTATTTTAAAATTTACTGTAACAAATTTATTTTTAATTGATTTTCTTCAAGGAATCACTACTGTGTATCAGTTCCTGATTTCCTTTTTACATTTTAAATAAAACTAAGACACATCTAGAGAAAGCATACTTAGAATGGCAATATTTAGCTTCCTCAGATTTCCTAAGCCTTTGGACAATTAGCCATGAGCCTTTGATTTTTAACCACATATCAAATCCTTTTCTGATGACTTCTGTCTTACAAAACATTTAATTAGACTGAATTCATACACCATTCTGTTGCAATTGAGATTCTCTTTCAATTTAGGTAGATTCTCAAGCTGAAGACGGAATGATGGAAAATCAATTATCTCTACTCCTTCCTGGGTATCTGTTTCTCCACCTGACTGGTAAATCTTGAGTCTTCAGTAATTTACTCTGAAGCCCTAACCACTAGAGTCGTTTCATTTATCCTTTCAACAAATATTAACTAAACGTCTTACATGCTAGCGAATTTCTATATGTTATCTGTGAAGGATACAATTGAGAACAAAGCCAACATACTACCTGGTCTCAAGGAGTTTACTTTTGAACTGGAGAAAAGTACTATTCCAGCAATTCATGCATGTAATAAAAATATATATAACCTTAAAATCAATAGCATTATCTAGTTTGGAAGATAGACAAATATAAGGGATTAAATAGGAAGAGGATAGACAGTAGAAAGAGTAATTCAGAAAATGGGAACTACATCAAGAGGGAATGCATGTAGTCCAATTCATAGAACTTGGGGAGAACTAGACAAACTGAAGAGGAAATCTTTGCACCTGAGACTAAGAATGCCTCTAGGCAAAGTCCAAGTATAGAATGTACCCACCACTCCCCATCCGTATGGCTCCTACTTCTGACCTCAGGACTAGAAGCTGTTGGTTCTACCCAGAGCCATACACCAGAGATTAAATTTCCTTCTTGCTTTTGGAAAATGTAGTGGCAAAATTTTTTTAAAAAATAAATAAAGAGAAGCAGATTGAATCATTTCATGTGAGGTTGAATTTTTTTTTAAATCTTAATCTCATTATTACCCATTTTAACTAGACATAGGCACATAAACTTAGAACACATGTGGTCTTTCTCAAAATGCAGTCTTTTTATTTCTTCTGTTTTTACTAATTTTATTCCTTTTCAGTTGCTTTCAGTGAATTTTAGGGGAGTCACCACAGACCATATTGATTTTTAAAATATGTTTTGTGACTGATTATAACATATTATGCTGTTTTGAACCTATTGGCTTACCACTGTTTTTTATTTCTTTTATTTTTTTTAACATGTTGAACACCTATTTGAAATTGTCTATAAAATGATTTAACCTATGTATCAGGAATAGTGTTAATTAGGATAATGTCTATGGAGATTGTGTTTGTGCATGTGTTTATATATATATATATGTGTATATATACTGTATATAGTATAGCATTACATACAATATTATTATAGTGAAATATATATAGTATATTCTATAATGGACACTTAAAATTTGTCCTGACAAGAGGAACCGCACCTATATATCTGTGAACCATTTTAGCTTTGTAAATATAAGCCTGGGTTCTACTCATTAATCTTTGGCAAGTCCTGAACCTGGAAAATTAACCAATTAAACAACAATTATATGTACTTAGATGCTTGCATTCCTAGTTGTTAATTTATATGTTTAATAATGTAATATGCTATCACTATTGAGGGTGACATGCAAATCTACGAAGATCATTCTATTGTAAAAATACCTTTTTCCCACTAATAGTGGAAGAGACACCAGGTTCTAAAACTCTGACCTTAAGTGAAGAAGGAGAAAAAAAATAGACTTGCAATTTATGGAGAAAATATATTCTCTCAGCCATGGTGGAAGACTGATTTCTAAGGAGAGAATCACAACCGGGAAATTCCTGTGAATGACAATAGTGATAGACTTTGAGAGCTATGAAATTTCGCATTTGTAAATTATGTTAAACTTGAGAAGTGAGTTTTGGAGAATAAATATTGTGAGTGCTAGTGCTCTGTGAAGCAAAGCAGTCAACATAGAAAGATTCTGAGATAATTTTTTGTTTGGACATTCTTTAAAAGGTGACCAAACAATCTGGAAGCACTTATTAAAAAATTGTATTATTTTATTATTTCATGCTCATTTTCTCTCCTCTTCCTGTTCTCAACCTTATTTTTATCTAGTTTCACCCTCTACTATCCCAGCTTTTCCAGTCCACCCTTGGATCCATAAAACATTATAACGTTCGTGGAATTTCCATGTTTTATGAAGATGCAAATCAAGTTTCTTATTAAAATATGCAACCAACATCATAATTCTAAAAGTATTTGTTCATAAAATCAGAGCTAAATTTCAATTGTATTCAATTATAAAAGTTCAACTATTTCCTAATGAGGCCACATCCTTTTAATAAGTACTAACCTGTTAAAGGCCACATTTAATTCCAGTAAAGGTCCTAGACTCTTTGAGCCCTAGGTGTAGCCCAAATGCAACTTTACTGGCTCCAACTCAGTCTGGCATTAATTCCATCTGCAGGGATCTCTTGTGATACATGTAAGTTTCTCAGAAGCAATAGCATCTTCCACTTTGCTTCTTATTTCTACACTGTCCTTTCTTCTCTTATTATGTAAATAAGAAAGAAAAAAAGAAAGGAGAACGAAAGGAAAGAAAAAGGAAGGAGGCAAAAATTCCCACTGAGTGAAAATATCTTAATAGTATACATAATGTTGAATTGAGAAATTAAAATTTTATTATTTAATTATTTTAAAATAAAGGACTTTGAAATGTAAGGCAAGAAGAAATGGCAGTACTATTTTTTACACCTAACCTCCATTCAATACATTTCCTACTTCCTAGCATCTAAGGTGCTTCCAGTTTATGACTGGATGAGCTAATTGAGTAGAAGATAACATTTAAGTAGTTCATAAGGCAGGTGGCATAATATAAATATGATTATATAATTACATTTATAATTATAAAAATATGATATAAATATAATATATGTAATACTGTGTAAATATAATTATACAATTATAGTTATATATTATAAATATAATTTCATATGATCCTGAAATTATACATGCATATGTAACGTATTAGAAATATGTAATAAAATTTTAAGATTTATTTTATTTAGTCTTTGATTAGCCTGGGGTTAAAGACTTGTTGTTAACAACAACAGATGTTGCAAACCTGAACCCAACTAATGCCTGTAGTTCTCAGCAATTTTATTTTGTGTGATTTATTGTGATTTTTTTTTTCATAAGAAGGAATTTTGCCCCTTTCCTTTTCCCTGCAGTATGAATTTAAAATTGCCGGTGTTGAATTATCTTCGTTGCAGTCAGAAGGGAGGGAAATGAGCTTCAGTAGGTAAATACCTGACATGATGAAGCTCGCTTTCTTATGAATTATGCCAAAGGAATAGAAATAATTAACTTAGAACAAACATGTCCAAGGAAGCAATGAGTTCTTTTGCAAAATTATTACAGCAAAAATAACTGCTTTTCACGTTACACTGAAATGGTAGAAAAATAGGCAAAGATACTTTATAAAGATTTCTCACATAAGAAACATAAAAATTACATAAAATAAATTGTATTTAATATGCCTAAAATATATTTCAGGTGGAAAGTTACATATGGCTTGTTTGGTTTAAATATTAAAAAGTACTGAAAATAAGGAAATGTCATCTTAATGAGGTATAGGGAGCTGTGCACCATATCAAGAGATCTGATTTTGGACCTAATTTATCCACTAAATAGCTATATGCTCTTCTGTAAAGCACATTTCATCCTCTGTGATAGTTTTTTAATGAGTGAGAATAATAAATGTTGGATTAAATCCTACTTGAGGTCATATTCAACTCTTACATTTTATAATTTGTGGGCTCTTCTGTGTGTTCTATACATTTCTATGTACATTATATGTATTTTAAATTTTTAATTGTGGTAAAAACACATAATATAAAACTTACTATCTTGGCCATCTTTAAATATGCAATTCAATATTATTAAGTATATTCACATTTTTGTATAACAGATCCTCAGAACTTTTTTATCTAGCAAAATTGAAACTCTATACCAACAAAGCAACAATTCCCCATTTCCCAATCCCTGCAGTCCCTGGTAAACACTATTCTACTTTCTGTTTCTATGAATTTTACTATTTAGATACCTCACATAAGTAGAATTATTCCATATTTGTCTTTTTGTGATTGGTTTATTTAGGTTAGCCTAGTATCCTCAAGTTTTATAGATGTTATATTAGGTGACATGATTTATTTCCTTTTTAAGACTGAATAATATTACATCGTGTGTGTATTTTGTGGATTCATTCATCTGATGATAGACATTTGGATTCATTCATCTGATGAATGCAAATGCATTTTGTGGATTCATTCAGCTGATGATGGACATTTGGCTTGTTTCCACCATATGGTTAATATGAGTACTGTTGCTGTGAAAGAAATGGGTGTGGAAATATCTATTCAAGACCCTGCTTTTCATTATTTTGGAAATACACCCAGAAGTGGAATTGCTGAATCACAACTTCATTTTTAATATTTTTAGAAACCACTATACTATTTTCCATAGAGATTGCACCACAATAAGTATGTTATATATTTTAAGTTGATATTTATTTCATTGCCATCATCTATATTGTCACTTTCTTCCTTAACACTTAAAAAATTAGAAGATATTCAATAAACATTCTGGAGTGTGGTCATACCTGAAAATCACCACTTTCTGGTAATATATCAAACCGTGTCATGAGACATTTATCTTAGAATATTAACCAGGAAATTTATAAGAACTAATAAAGTTACTTACCTAAGATTTGCAGCCACTAACATAATCAGTGGGAATTGTTTATATTTCTTTTTAAAAAATATCTTTGTGTCAGGCTATAACTATAGATGTAAAAAGTAAAGAGCATTTAAGTATTCTTTATATGATGGGACGATATGAGGGGATGGGAGGAAAATATGGAACTGAGTGTGATCTTTTGCCTTTCAAACTATCAGTTTAGAATACTGAAAGAAGATTGGGACTTTAGAGGATGAAGACAGAATGCCTGTTACATTCTAGGCAAAGCAGTTCAGAGCTGCTCTATTCCTTAGTTATTTGGAAGTTGTAGTAATGTGGATAGAAAAATCTTAGGAAGTACCTTTTTCTTATTTGAAGTTTCTACTGCAGTTCCAAAATTTTCTCCAGGGACAGACTATTGTATGTCATAGTCTTTTGGGATATTTCAGCTAAATTAATCTACTGACTGGACTCTGAGTAAGAGTCTTAAAAATTATTTTCATTTTTGCTTTTAGATTCACAAGGTACATGTGCTGGTTTGCTACATGGGTATCTTGAGTGATGCTGAAGTTTGGGCTTCTAATGATCTCATCACCCAAGTAGCAAACATAGAACCTGATAGGTAGCTTTTCAACCTGAGCTCCCACTCTTCCTTTCCCCCTTTTGGGGACTTCAGTATCTATTGTTCCCATCTTTGTGTCCTTGTGTGCCCAGTGTTTAGCTTTCACTTATAAGTGAGAACATGCAGTATTTGGTTTTCTGCCTCTGGGTTAATTCACTCAGGATGATTTCCTCCAGCTACATTCATGTTGTTGCAAAGGGCAAGATTTCATTATTTTTTGTGGCTGCATAATATTCCATGGTGTGTATGTACCACATTTTCTTTTTTATTAATTGGTTAATTAATTAATTATTATTTTACTTTAAGTTTTAGGGTACATGTGCACAATGTGCAGGTTAGTTACATATGTATACATGTGCCATGCTGGTGCGCTGCACCCACTAACTTGTCATCTAGCATTAGATATATCTCCCAATGCTATCCCTCCCCCTCCCCCCACCCCACAACAGTCCCCTGAGTGTGATGTTCCCCTTCCTGTGTCCATGTGTTCTCATTGTTCAATTCCCACCTATGAGTGAGAATATGCAGTGTTTGGTTTTTTCTTCTTGTGATAGTTTACTGAGAATGATGATTTCCAATTTCATCCATGTCCCTACAAAGGACATGAACTCATCCTTTTTTATGGCTACATAGTATTCCATGGTGTATATGTGCCACACTTTCTTAATCCAGTCTATCATTGTTGGACATTTGGGTTGGTTCCCAGTCTTTGCTATTGTGAATAATGCCGCAATAAACATACGTGTGCATGTATCTTTATAGCAGCATGATTTATAGTCCTTTGGGTATATACCCAGTAATGGGATGGCTGGGTCAAATGGTATTTCTAGTTCTAGATCCCTGAGGGTTCGCCACACTGACTTCCACAATGGTTGAACTAGTTTACAGTCCCACCAACAGTGTAAAAGTGTTCCTATTTCTCCACATCCTCTCCAGCACCTGTTGTTTCCTGACTTTTTAATGATCGCCATTCTAACTGGTGTGAGATGGTATCTCATTGTGGTTTTGATTTGCATTTCTCTGACAGCCAGTGATGGTGAGCATTTTTTCATGTGTTTTTTGGCTGCATAAATGTCTTCTTTTGAGAAGTGTCTGTTCATATCCTTTGCCCACTTTTTGATGGGGTTGTTTGTTTTTTTCTTGTAAATTTGTTGGAGTTCATTGTAGATTCTGGATATTAGCCCTTTGTCAGATGAGTAGGTTGCAAAAATTTTCTCCCATTTTGTAGGTTGCCTGTTCACTCTGATGGTAGTTTCTTTTGCTGTGCAGAAGCTCTTTAGTTTAATTAGATCCCATTTGTCAATTTTGGCTTTTGTTGCCATTGCTTTTGGTGTTTTAGACATGAAGTCCTTGCCCATGCCTATGTCCTGAATGGTAATGCCTAGGTTTTCTTCTAGGGTTTTTATGGTTTTGGGTCTAACATTTGTCTTTAATCCATCTTGAATTGATTTTGTATAAGGTGTAAGGAAGGGATGCAGTTTCAGCTTTCTACATATGGCTAGCCAGTTTTCCCAGCACCATTTATTAAATAGGGAATCCTTTCCCCATTGCTTGTTTTTCTCAGGTTTGTCAAAGATCAGATGGTTGTAGATATGTGGCGTTATTTCTGAGGGCTCTGTTCTGTTCCATTGATCTATATCTCTGTTTTGGTACCAGTATCATGCTGTTTTGGTTACTGTAGCCTTGTAGTATAGTTTGAAGTCAGATAGTGTGATGCCTCCAGCTTTGTTCTTTTGGCTTAGGATTGACTTGGTGATGCGGGCTCTTTTTTGGTTCCATATGAACTTTAAAGTAGTTTTTTCCAATTCTGTGAAGAAAGTCATTGGTAGCTTGATGGGGATGGCATTGAATCTGTAAATTACTTTGGGCATTATGACTATTTTCATGATACTGATTCTTCCTACCCATGAGCATGGAATGTTCTTCCATTTGTTTGTATCCTCTTTTATTTCCTTGAGCAGCAGTTTGTAGTTCTCCTTGAAGAGGTCCTTCACGTTCCTTGTAAGTTGGATTCCTAGGTATTTCATTCTCTTTGAAGCAATGTGAATGGGAGTTCACTCAGGATTTGGCTCTCTGTTTGTCTGTTATTGGTGTATAAGAATGCTTGTGATTTTTGCACATTGATTTTGTATCCTGAAACTTTGCTGAAGTTGCTTATCAGCTTAAGGAGATTTTGAGTTGAGACAATGGGGTTTTCTAGATATACAATCGTGTCGTCTGCAAACAGGGACAATTTGACTTCCTCTTTTCCTAGTTGAATACCCATTATTTCCTTTTCCTGCCTAATTGCCCTGGCCAGAACTTCCAACACCATGTTGAATAGGAGTGGTGAGAGAGGGCCTCCCTGTCTTGTGCCAGTTTTCAAAGGGAATGCTTCCAGTTTTTGCCCATTCAGTATGATATTGGCTGTGGGTTTGTCATAGATAGCTCTTATTATTTTGAGATATGTCCCATCAATACCTAATTTATTGAGAGTTTTTAACATGAAGCGTTGTTGAATTTTGTCAAAGACCTTTTCTGCATCTATTGAGATAATCATGTGGTTTTTGTCTTTGGTTCTGTTTATAGGCTGGATTACATTTATTGATTTGCATATATTGAACCAGCCTTGCATCCCAGGGATGAAGCCCACTTGATCATGGTGGATAAGCTTTTTGATGTGCTGCTGGATTCTGTTTGCCAGTATTTTATTGAGGATTTTTGCATCAATGTTCATCAAGGATATTGGTCTAAAATTCTCTTTTTTTGTTGTGTCTCTGCCAGGCTTTGGTATCAGGATGATGCTGGCCTCATAAAATGAGTTAGGGAGGATTCCCTCTTTTTCTTTTGATTGGAATAGTTTCAGAAGGAATGGTACCAGCTCCTCCTTGTACCTCTGGTAGAATTCGGCTGTGAATCCATCTGGTCCTGGACTCTTTTTGATTGGTAAGCTATTGATTATTGCCACAATTTCAGCTCCTGTTATTGGTCTATTCAGAGATTCAACTTCTTCCTGGTTTAGTCTTGGGAGGGTGTATGTGTTGAGGAATTTATCCATTTCTTCTAGATTTTCTAGTTTATTTGCGTAGAGGTGTTTGTAGTATTCTCTGATGGTAGTTTGTATTTCTGTGGGATCGGTGGTGATATCTCCTTTATCATTTTTTATTGCATCTATTTGATTCTTCTCTCTTTTTTTCTTTATTAGTCTTGCTAGCAGTCTATCAATTTTGTTGATCCTTTCAAAAAACCAGCTCCTGGATTCATTAATTTTTTGAAGGGTTTTTTGTGTCTCTATTTCCTTCAGTTCTGCTCTGATTTTAGTTATTTCTTGCCTTCTGCTAGCTTTTGAAAGTGTTTGCTCTTGCTTTTCTAGTTCCTTTAATTGTGATGTTAGGGTGTCAATTTTGGATCTTTCCTGCTTTCTCTTGTGGGCATTTAATGCTATAAATTTCCCTCTACACACTGCTTTGAATGCATCCCAGAGATTCTGGTATGTTGTGTCTTTGTTCTCATTGGTTTCAAAGAACATCTTTATTTCTGCCTTCATTTCGTTATGTACCCAATACTCGTTCAGGAGCAGGTTGTTCAGTTTCCATGTAGTTGAGCGGTTTTGAGTGAGATTCTTAATCCTGAGTTCTAGTTTGATTGCACTGTGATCTGAGAGATAGTTTGTTATAATTTCTCTTCTTTTACATTTACTGAGGAAAGCTTTACTTCTAAGTATGTGTCAATTTTGGAATAGGCATGGTGTGGTGCTGAAAAAAATGTATATTCTGTTGATTTGGGGTGGAGAGTTCTGTAGATGTCTATTAGGTCTGCTTGGTGCAGAGCTGAGTTCAATTCGTGGGTATCCTTGTTGACTTTCTGTCTCGTTGATCTGTCTAATGTTGACAGTGGGCTGTTAAAGTCTCCCATTATTAATGTGTGGGAGTCTAAGTCTCTTTGTAGGTCACTCAGGACTTGCTTTATGAATCTGGGTGCTCCTGTATTGGGTGCATATATATTTAGGATAGTTAGCTCTTCTTGTTGAATTGATCCCTTTACCATTATGTAATGGCCTTCTTTGTCTCTTTTGATCTTCGTTGGTTTAAAGTCTATTTTATCAGAGACTAGGATTGCAACCCCTGCCTTTTTCTGCTTTCCATTTGCTTGGTAGATCTTCCTCCATCCTTTTATTTTGAGCCTATGTGTGTCTCTGCACGTGAGATGCGTTTCCTGAATACAGCACACTGATGAGTCTTGAGTCTTTATCCAATTTGCCAGTCTGTGTCTTTTAACTGGAGCATTTAGTCCATTTACATTTAAAGTTAATATTGTTATGTGTGAATTTGATCCTGTCATTATGATGTTAGCTGGTTATTTTGCTCGTTAGTTGATGCAGTCTCTTCCTAGTCTCGATGGTCTTTACATTTTGGCATGATTTTGCAGCGGCTGGTACCTGTTGTTCCTTTCCATGTTTAGCGCTTCCTTCAAGAGCTCTTTTAGGGCAGGCCTGATGGTGACAAAATCTCTCAGCATTTGCTTGTCTGTAAAGGATTTTATTTCTCCTTCACTTATGAAGCTTAGTTTGGCTGGATATGAAATTCTGGGTTGAAAATTCTTTTCTTTAAGAATGTTGAATATTGGCCCCCACTCTCTTCTGTCTTGTAGAGTTTCTGCCGAGAGATCCGCTGTTAGTCTGATGGGCTTCCCTTTGAGGGTAATCCGACCTTTCTCTCTGGCTGCCCCTAACATTTTTTCCTTCATTTCAAATTTGGTGAATCTGACAATTATGTGTCTTGGAGTTGCTCTTCTCAAGAAGTATCTTTGTGGCGTTCTCTGTATTTCCTGAATCTGAATGTTGGCCTGCCTTGCTAGATTGGGGAAGTTCTCCTGGATAATATCCTGCAGAGTGTTTTCCAACTTGGTTCCATTCTCCCCGTCACTTTCAAGTACACCAATCAGAGGTAGATTTGGTCTTTTCACATAGTCCCATATTTCTTGGAGGCTTTGCTGATTTCTTTTTATTCTTTTTTCTCTAAACTTCCCTTCTCACTTCATTTCATTCATTTCATCTTCCATCGCTGATACCCTTTCTTCCAGTTGATCGCATCGGCTCCTGAGGCTTCTGCATTCTTCGCGTAGTTCTCGAGCCTTTGTTTTCAGCTCCATCATCTCCTTTAAGCACTTCTCTGTATTGGTTATTCTAGTTATACATTCTTCTAAATTTTTTTCGAAGTTTTCAACTTCTTTGCCTTTGGTTTGAATATCCTCCCATAGCTCAGAGTAATTTGATCGTCTGAAGCCTTCTTCTCTCAGCTTGTCAAAGTCATTCTCCATCCAGCTTTGTTCCCTTGCTGGTGAGGAACTGCGTTCCTTTGGAGAAGGAGAAGCACTCTGCTTTTTAGAGTTTCCAGTTTTTCTGCTCTGTTTTTCCCCATCTTTGTGGTTTTATCTACTTTTGGTCTTTGATGATGGTGATGTACAGATGGGTTTTTGGTGTGGATGTCCTTTCTGTTTGTTAGTTTTCCTTCTAACAGACAGGACCCTCAGCTGCAGGTCTGTTGGAGTACCCGGCCAGCCGTGTGAGGTGTCAGTCTGCCCCTGCTGGGGGGTGCCTCCCATTTAGGCTGCTCGGGGGTCAGGGGTCAGGGACCCACTTGAGGAGGCAGTCTGCCTGTTGTCAGATCTCCAGCTGCGTGCTGGGAGGACCAATGCTCTCTTCAAAGCTGTCAGACAGGGATATTTAAGTCTGCAGAGGATACTGCTGTCTCTTTGTTTGTCTGTGCCCTGCCCCCAGAGGTGGAGCCTACAGAGTCAGGCAGGCCTCCATGAGTTGCGGTGGGCTCCATCCAGTTTGAGCTTCCTGGCTGCTTTGTTTACCTAAGTAAGCCTGGGCAATCGTGGGTGCCCCTCCCGTAGCCTCGCTGCCACCTTGCAGTTTGATCTCAGACTGCTGTGCTAGCAATCAGCGAGACTCCATGGGCATAGGACCCTCTGAGCCAGGTGCAGGATATAATCTCCTGGTGCGCCGTTTTTTTAAGCCCGTCGGAAAAGCGTAGTATTCGGGTGGGAGTGACCTGATTTTCCAAGGGCCGTCTGTCATCCCTTTCTTTGACTAGGAAAGGGAACTCCCTGACCCCTTGCGCTTCCCGAGTGAGGCAATGCCTCGCCCTTCTTTGGCTCGTGCACAGTGCACGCACACACTGACCTGCGCCCACTGTCTGGCACTCCCTAGTGAGATGAACCCGGTACCTCAGATGGAAATGCAGAAATCACTTGTCTTCTGCGTCGCTCACGCTGAGAGCTGTACACCGGAGCTGTTCCTATTCGGCCATCTTGGCTCCTGACCCTACTGTCCACATTTTCTTTATTCAATCCACCATTGACAGGCACCTGGATTGATTCCATGTCTTTACTATTGTGAATAATACTATGATAAACATATGAGTATAGGTGTCTTTTTGGTAGAACAATTTATTTTTCTTGGGTATATATGCAATAATAGATTGCTGGGTCAAATGGTAATTGTGCTTTGAGTTCTTTGAGAAATCTCCACACTGCTTTCCACAAGGGCTGAGCAAATTTGCATTCTTTTGCCACCAACAGTGTCTAAGCATTCTCTGCAGCCTTACCAATATCTGTTATTTTTTGACTTTTTAATGATAGCCATTCTGACTCATGTGAGATGGTATCTTATTGTGGTTTTGATTTGTATCTCTAATGATTCGTGATGTTGATCAATTTTTTATGTTTGTTAGCTGCTTGTATGTCTTCTATTAAAAAGTGTCTATTCATGCCCTTTGCCCAGTTTTTAATCGGAATTTTTTCTTGTTGATTTGTTTAAGTTTCTTAAAGAATCTGGATATTAGTCCTTTGCTGGATGAGTAGTTTAAAGACCGTGTCCAGGGGAAATATGGTTTCAAAAGGATGTTGCCTCTCATTTTTTCCCACTTCAAAGATTATGTAAAGAATTGATAAGTCATGTATTTAAAATTAAACATGATGTGGAGGAAAATAAGCTATGAAAATTATTATAAAGATATGCTTATAAAGTATTTTACTTTTTCAGTCTTTATTCAATGTGTTTTATGTTTTCACTAACAGGATTTTAAATAAATTATTTATTATTTATTTTGCCACATAAACAAAAGTAAACATTTCTACAGGTTTTTATGTACTCATATATTCAATTCATCAACAATCATGCATTGTTTTCTGTTCAGCATTGTTGTAAAACATAAGCAAACAGAACTAAAAGGCAGCTAACTAAAGAAGATAGAACAGGCAAAAATGTACAGAAATTAAACCAATGTGTGTATTAGTCTTTTCTAACACTGCTGTAAAGAACTACCTGAGATTGGTTAATTTACGAAAAAAAAAAGAGGTTTAATTGACTCACAGTTCCACATGCTGTATGGGAAGAATGGCTGGAAGTCCTCAGGAAACTTACAATCACGGTGGAAGGCGAAATGGAAGCAAACACATCTTACCATGGTGGAGCAGGAGAGAAAGAGAGTGAAGGGGAAAGTGCTACACACTTTCAAACAACCAGATAGCCTGAGAAATCTACCAAGAGAACAGCAAAGGGGAAGTCCCACCATGATCCAGTCAAGTCCCATGATTCAGTCACTTCCCACCAGGCCCCTCCTTCAATACTTGGGATCACAATTCCATGTGAGATTTTGGGGGGGACACAGATCCAAACCATATCAATACGCAACAGATGTTATAGTATAGAGCTGATCAGATTTCCATGATTGCATGAAGCAAGCAAGACAGGGTGATAAAAAGCTTTGTGTGTTTTGGTACTTAGTCTGAAGCCTATAAAGAACTACTGGATAATTTTAATTAAGTGTGTGATACAATTAGATTTGTTTTAGAAATATTATTTTGGCACCTCTCCGGAGATTTGATTATGTGGAGACAATTTGAAGAAAGAGAGACTGGTTTAGAGGACACGGTAGTAACACAGATAAATAGTGAAAATAGACTGAGTGTGGAAACGAGTGGACAAATGACAAATATATTTAGATGACTAAAACAGGCATACATAGTGATCATTATTGGTGAAGAAAATAATAGAACAAATCAAGGATGCTTGCAAATTTTCCTAATTACTGAAACATAGGTACCTGATATTTTGTTTCCATAGTTCCAACGTTACTTGTTCATTATTAAATTTACTGATCACAAAGGTCATTTCTGTTTATTGATCCAATTTCCCAATAAAAGTGAGTCTCTCAAGGGCAGTATGGCAGTATACAAAACAATACCTGGCACAAATATTAGTTGATGATATAATATTGATCTTATTATGTATAAAAAACACCTCTTACTTACCAAAACAGCTCCTTTCATTTCTACTTCTATTAAACTTCTCTGTGATATTTGATATCACAGTAATTAATCTGTGAATTTTCTCTTCCTTATCATGATGTCTGTCACATAACGGTTATCCAATTATATTCATCTCTACGCTCTTACTTCCTTTCCTTCAAAATACCAATCTTCCCTCGTTCTTTGATTGAAATATCACAATGTTACTCAGTCTCTTTTAGCATATTTTATTCCTTTTTTGTTTAAAGTTGGTAGTTTGCAAATATCTGTTCTTGACCTTATTTTATTTTAGTCCACTGTTTTCTTCTGTGTAATTTCATATCTTCTCTGTCATTTCATTTTCTACCATTATCTGTAGACCAGTGGTTCTTGTGTCAGTAGTCTCATAACTTTGCAAATAAGCATACTTTTAGAAATGATTCTTGAAAGTCAATATCCCAAGCACTACTTATATTTATTACATGTGACCATGAGCAAATGACTCTCTTGCCATTGGGCCATGGAATGTAGATCAGGAATAGATTTTATTATTTCCTCAGATGGAATGATCTCTATCACTCGCTTTCACTCTGTAGTGTACACACTACAATCAACTCAGGTACCTATTAAAAATGATATTACTCAAACCCCATGCTTTATGATATAGATAGAAATAATTTTGCATTTTGGTAGAGTTCCTAGTTTTCTTTCATGGGATATTCAGGGCATATGCAGGGCTCTTGTGTCAATAGTCTCATAACTTTGCAAATAATTTTTGCATAGGCCGCAATTTTTGCAAAGAGAAACTTGCTACAGAACATATGGAGCTGGGATCATAGTTATACACAAGTTGGGTATCTGGTATGGAAAAATCCCTAGGAATATACAATCAGGTCCATACCTTAAGTTACAGGAAGTATTCAAATTCTGCAGATAAGGGATTGGGGAGATAGTGTAAGGAAGATATTGTGCCTCTCTTAAAAATAATTTATCTTAGGTACCAAAAACAAGAAAAAGGCTCCACTACACATACTTTCAGGTTATACAAATGTATCCTATACTTCAACTATAGACAGTGCCCACAAACCATTTTCTTGACTCAAAAAGTCCCTTCTTTCACCACCATTATAGTTGATTCTTATGTCCTTTAAGATTGTATTCACTCCTGAGAACTGTTAACTGTCCCTATTTCCATATTGGAATTCCTTTCATATAAAAATGAAGAATGCACAGGTGTCCATATAATCTGGAGTCATACATGATAATATTTTATTTTATAGATTCCAGATTTTCTTGTTAGCACTATGTAAATTTGTCAGATATTATAAATGCCCTGTGTATTATTGTAAAGGAATCTCTAGTAACTTAAAATAGTATAGCAAAAAGAATGCTGTTCAGAAAGAAGAATCCTAGAATAACAATCTCAGATCTGAAAGGTACCTCAAGAGTCACTTATCAAATTTCCTGTCTGTTCCCTAAACATGTCTATTAAATAGTTTTATGATAAGGAAATAAACACCTTAAAATTATATTAAATAAAGCCTTTTAAAAATGTATTTCCTCTTGTATGGTCATTCTGGTTTTCCTTTTATTGAACACTTTCTCAGAATTTTTGCCCATATTTCATTGTTTCCTTCTTTATTCCTCTTATTTTTCTTATGAATTCATTAGTTATTAAAGTTTACTGTACAGGATGCAGTGGCTCACACCTATAATATTTCAGATAATGTTAAAGTGTCTGGCGTGCTGATACCATCTCTTCTTTCTAATGCAGCATCATTAGATTTAATTTATAAGATATGGATTTAACTTATTCTAGATCTTTTATGTTACTTTTAGAAATTTAAAAAAAGGAACTAAAGACACATATTTGTCTACAATTTTTTTCACTGTGTACACATTTTAAAAATAGGTCTTAACAATATGAACACATGTTTTATTTCTCAAATCCATCAATCTAACCTGCAATGTTTCAACAATTATGGAAAACTGTTTTGGTTGCTCTTCATTATAATGTTTGTTTCCAATTTATCCTAAAAATTAAAACAGCAACAACAAAATAATACTATATACCTTTAGCATCAATTACTGGAAATATCATTAGAATGCTGATATTAAAATTGAAACTTAAATGTTAGCTAGCAATCAGTGACACCATGTAGAACCTGAGATCAAGAGCCATTAAATGGTGTGTGAAAGACTGTTTCATAACAAGATGATTTATGATTTTCAATGTATAATGCACTGAAATTGCATTATATGTGTAATGTTTAATGCAGGTTCTACAAAATAATGAGTAACTTCTGGTTATACAGAATTGAATGTATGCATTTCTCCCCACTGCTTATAAAATCCCACATTAATAGTTGTAAAGAATCAAGAATGGCATCAATTCATCAGGCCAAAAAGTTTTTAAAAATGAAAATATTGGAAACAAGTGGTTTACTGAATTTTTATAAGCTAGAAAGTACATGAACCAGTAGTAAGTGACTTATATTAAAGGAGAAAGAGCAAAGAAGAAATAAGCATAAGGGTTAAAAACTTTAAGCACCATAAACCCACAGGCAGGGCTGGAGACTCAAGGTTAGAGACTCAAGATTATGTAAAATTCTTTTAAGGAAGTTATTAGAAAACCAGAAATCCTTCTACAGCCCATGAAGTCAGTCAAATACCCTTTTGCTCTTCTTTCAGAAGATGTTTACTCTCTGGAGAGGTTAAAAAATAAATGCTGGCTTAGGGAAAAAGAGGTCCTGCTGTGGGGAGAAGTGAGGCTGAAAACAGGATTCAGTGAAAATCTTCATACTGATGATGAGCTCCTCACACAAACACACCTTTCCTTTTCTGAACTCCTAGAACACCGGCTTATATGTACTAAACAGGAAACAGGAGGTTTTTGGAGAAACTAAGCAGCTCAAAAGAAAATACCTATAGGTATTCATATTCGGGAATTCCCCAATATAACAATCTAGTCTGGTCACACTAAGTGAGGCCTAGCTGTCAACAAGCCTCTACAACAAACAGAGCTTCTAATTAGTTCCTCAGGATCCTTCTCTTTTTAGACAGCCACATTTCACTACATATTCAGAAAAGGTCTTGTTCTGACAGAAAAACAAAAACAATTAATAAAGAACCAAACCAAAGCAACATTACTATATTTTATATTGCCAAAGATTAGAAGATTCTAAATGCTACTAGAAATTGGGGGGAGGATACAGAAAAAGAAGCAGAATTGGAAGCTAGAAAACAGTGGAGAATAACCTTCCAATTTTGAGGGACTCAACTAATTCTCACTGAAATGTGAGACCATAATAAAAACATTTTTAGGTATAAAAATCCCCTCAAATTTACTTTCAAAGTCACCTATCTCAAAAATCCTAGGAAAGTGTACTCAATCAAAATGAGAGAATAAAATGGGAAGAGAAAATATGGGCTCTTTAAAACTGTATCTCCAACCCAAAAGAGGTAAAGGAATTCCTAAGATGAAATCAAGGGAAGTACAGAATGTCAGCTATACACAGGACTAGAAAGCAAATAATCCACATGAGAGGAGAAAGATTATGATTTCTACTGATGATTTCTAAAAGAAGAAAAATGTTAGTAAATCATCAGGTGTGTGTGAAAGAAAAATTGTGGGTAAGTAGGTGATTTAAAAGTTGGAAATTAAATGTATATAAATGAAACTAACATTGTTTACAAAGAAAGCAAATATATATTTACATATATACATATATCTGTATGTGTGTATATATATACCTACATATTTGTATGTGTGTGTATATATATATATACCTTTAGCATCAATTATAGTAAGCATATATATATGTATATATGAAGAAATGTCTCACTACACACCTATCAAGATAACTAAGATAAAAAATAGCGATATGACATAGTGATGGTGAGGATACAAACTGGATTACTCCATATTGCTGATTGGAATGTAAAATGGCACAACCATTCTGGAAAACAATTTGGCAGTTTTTTAAAACACTTTGCCTGCCATAATTTTGTGACTCAGCAATTACACCTCTGGCCATTTATCCCAGATGATTAAAAACTTACATTCACACAAAAACCTGTACATGAATGTTCAAAGCAGCTTTATTTGTAATAACCAAGAAGCAGAATTGTCCTGATGTCCTTCAGTGCAAGAATGGTTAAACAAACTGTGGTCCATACATACTATAGAATAATACTCAATAATTTAAAAAATAAATTATTCATGTACACATCTGGGTGAATCTACAGGGAATTAAGCTGAGTGATTAAAGTCAATAGAAAGCTAATATACTATATGATTCAATATATATAACATTTTCAAAAATGAAGGAAATTTTATGTAGAGGACAAATTAGTCATTGTCAGAAGTTAGAGAAGGGACCAGTCAGCGGGACTACAGAGACTAGAGAGAAGCAGACATGGTTACAAAACAGCAACATTGACTGTGGTAATGTATTGGGAGCCTACACACATAATATAGAAAATTCTGTAGAATGTAACACTCACACACACATATAGACAAATGAGTATAAGTATAATTGGGGAAATCTGAATAAAATGGGTGGATCAACTTTAGGTGAATATACTTTTTATGATATCACACTATTGTTTTACAAAATATTAGAATTGGGAAAAGCTGGGCAAAACATATAACGGAATTCTCTGTTTCTTAGAGCTGTATGTCATCTATAATTTTCTCAATAAAATTTTCCATTTAAAGATTTAAAAATAGAAATGCAGGCATAGTTTCCTGTTAAAGTCAGCTGTGTAAAATATATCATCATAATTTAGAAGAGAGTAAGAGAGTGCAAAGTCATGTGAGAGCACATGTGTGTACCTGCATGCATTCACACAGAGGGAGGTGCAAGAGTTGCATAACTCTTCCTATATGTACAATATAGCATGTTAAACAATAATACATAAAACTATAATATATTTAAGATACATGTAAGCATGTTACATAAAAATATGAAAGTAAATACCACCAATGAGATTTAAAGGAGTTAAAAGTGCTTGTCCCTAGAAAAGGGGAATCTGGGCCAGAATATTGCTGTGTTGTTTTAAGCTCTATGTTATTTTAATTTTAAAATATGTACACAAATTATTGCATTTTGTTAACATTAGAAGTTAATAAATTAAAAACATAAAGATTATGTAAATAGCATTGTGAAAAGGTAGAATAACAATCTAATGTTTAAAATAAATACCTGATTAGTAAATAAATATGAATATGAGAAAATGGATTTATTACAAATATGAAGCATAATCTTTCAGCAAATGCAATCTAAGTGATCAGTAAGCAATCATTTAAAATCAATAGACTAATATTGCTCAGAGTATTACAAAAGGTTTTTTATGTATACTTGCTGGTTTCTAGACACATAGCTTTTAAAAATTCATACATAATTTACAAAGACAATTTTGTATTTGCAGATACAATATGCTTATATTATAGATAAATATGGACCTATATAATCTACATTTGTAAATACTACAGTACTCATGTGTTTTAAAGTAAAATAACCTTAAAGGCAAAAAATAAACTTCAATATGATGAGGTTCAGCATGTTAGTCAGAGATATTGTTACATTACTAGACTTGATTTTTACAAGTCCCACAGTCCTCAACTCCAGGAAACCCGTTATGGGTAACAAGTCAGGGACTATGTCTGTTTTGCTTATCATTACAGCTCCAGGAACTGTTATCTAGAACATATTATTTCCATAACAAATATTTATCGACTACTTGATTCATTTCTATACATAAAAATACTACTTCCGCTTTTGCTGTAATTTTAGAAAAACAAATTTTACAAATTATTCATGTGGTATTATTTTTAAATATTTAATCTTTTGAGTTGATTTTGAGTATGGTGTAAGATACGAGCCCAATTTCATTCTTTAGCCTGTAGATATCCAGTTTTTCTATTATCAAGTGTTAAACACCATCCTTTCACCATTGTGTATTCTTGGCACCCTTGTTAAAAATTAGCTGACTATATGGATTTTTTTTTTTTACTCTCTACTTTGTTGCATTGATCTATATGTCTGTCTTTATGTCAGTTCCATAATGTTTTAATTTCTATCGCTTTGTTATATGTTTTGAAATCAGGAAGTACGATGCCTTCAGCTTTGTTCTTCTTTCTCAAGATCCTTTTGGCTATTTGGGGTCTTTTGTGGTTCTTTGTGAAATTTATATTTCTTTTTTCTATTTCTGTAAAAATGCCACTAGGATTTTGAAAGAAATTGCATTGAATCTGTATGACGCTTTGGGTACTTATGGACATTTTAACAATATTAAGTCCTCTGATCCATGAACATGGGTGTCTTACATTTATTTATGTCTGTTTTAATTTATTTCATCAATACTTTGTAGTTTTCATTGTACAAGTCTTTCACTTCCCTGAAATACTTAAGTATTTTATTCCTTTTGATGTTATTGTATATGAATTTTTAAAATTTCATTTTCATATCATTTATTATGTATGTATAGAAATACAGCTGAATTTTGTATGTTGGTTTTGTATCCTGCAATTTTACTGAATTTATTTGTTCTAAGAGTTTTTTTAATGGAGTCTTTAGGATTGTCTACATAAAAGATAATGTCATCTGCAAACAGAGGCAATTTTACTTCTTTTCCAATTCAAATGCCTTTTATTTATTTTTCTTGCCTAATTGCTCTTTCCAGGACTTCCAGTACTGTGTTGAATAGACGTTGTGAGTGTGAACTTCTTTGCTGTGTTACTGGTCTCACAGAAAAACCTTTCCATTTTTCACGGTTGAGTATGTTAGCTGTGGATTTTTATAAGTAACCTTTATTATGTTGAGGAAATTTCCTTTTATGCCTAGTTATTGAGAGTTTTTTTAAGATCATGAAATGCACTGAATTTTGTTAAATCCTATTTCTACATCTATTCAAATGATCATGTGAGTTTTAGTCTTCGTTTTGTTAATGTGGTCCATCAAATTATAAAATTCCTAGATAAAAATATAGGGAAAATGCTTCAGGTCATTGGGCTAAGCAATAGTTTCTTGAATATGATAGTAAAAGCACAAGCAACAAGAGTAAAATTAGACAAGTGAGACAACATCAAACTAAAAACTTCTACACAGCAAATGAAATAATTAACAGAGTAAAATGGCAACCTATGGATTTAGAGGACATATTTGCAAACTATATCTTATAGGGGATCAGTATCCAAAATATGCAAGGAATTCCTAAAACCCAGTCACAGAAAAGAAATCACTTGATTTAAAAGTGGGCAGAGGGTTTAGATAAACATTGCTCCAAAGAAGACATAGAAATGGCTACCGTTTCTATGAGAAGATGCTCAACATTACTAAACGTTAGGGAAATGAAAATCAAAACTGCAATTAGATATCATCTCTCATTTGTCAAGGTGGTTATTATGTCTATCTATCTATCTATCTATCTATCTATCTATCTATCTATCTATCTATAAAGATAGCAAGTAATAACAAGAATGTGGAGCCATTAGAGCTATTGTACACTATTGGTTGGAATGTAAACTGATGCAGCTGCTATAGAAAACAATATGGAGTGTTTCATAGCCAACTAGAATAACCAGTATTTCTAGCACTAGTGTTTAAATAACCACTATATCTCTACAGATGTCAAATGGAAGTCTTATAGAATACTAAAGTGGAATGTTTATTTTCAATAAGCACGTAGAGCACATAGAATAAAAACTAAAGACTAGTATATTGAATTTTGCCTTCTATGCCAGTTTCCCCCATGGATTGCTTTCTGCCTCATATTCTATTTTATCCAATAATTATATTGGTATACCAGTGTGTATTGCTTATACTAACTTTTCCATGGTATATTTTTACCATGTCCTTTATCCACCCTTTTGCACTGTATTATTTTGGGTGTATCACTTATAGGGCATACACTTACATTTATCTTCTTTTACTAATGAGAAGATTTTTCTCTTAAAGAAATGACATTTTCTAAATAATAATAAATATCAAATTTTAATAATTATTCCTTTTGTACATTACCTTACCCTACATCACCTTTTATAATATAAGAAAAGTTACCACATTTCCTTCATGAAAGTTGTGCCATCATTTTATCCTGTCTCCCAGGCCTTCTCCTTCTCTTCCTAATATTTCCAAGAAAATTGACAGCTATTCAGAGATTTCATCTTCAATTTCTTTCTCAGCATTCTTGAATGGATGTCATCCAGGCCAAGAGATTTACATTTTTATAGAGCAACTAAGTGCTCTCTAAAAATATCCTTTCTAAAAATCTTCTTTCCTATATTAGACTTCATATCACTTTTACCAATGTTGAGTCAAATTTTGTTGTTTGGGGTAGCCATTCACCTTGCCAGAAAAAGCTGAAAATTTGTATAATTTTTGACAATGTGTTAGCAATGAAGCATTATCATAAAGTAAACTGAGCATTGATTTTAGCATTTCTTGTCTTATAATAAATATAATTTAAGAGACCATTATATGTCATTTAATACTTTTTCACAAGAATCATATCATGCTAGTTTTGCTTTACAAAAGTTTTCATAGCTTGCTGCCAATTTGTTATAATTACATTTAATTAGCATACTTTCTGTTTCATCTTTTATGTATTTTATTACAATACCTTCAATGACTGGCTCTTTAAATACTATTACTATTTTCTTCTTTCTTAAGATTATTTGTGATCACCTCTTTAGAATTTTATTTCTTAAAGTAATCCATTATCATTAATATGTTTCCTATTAATTAATTCTATGTTGTCCCATAAATGAGTAAATTTCAGTAAGCATTTTGTTTTTATTTGTCTCTATTAAGTTAAAGTTTTTAAAAAACTTTTCCTGTTGAAGGCTGTTTATTTGACTAGACCAAAGCAAGCAACCTCAACAATAATAAATTTTAAGAGTTTAGATTGAATTTATTTTAGATTTTCTGTCATTTCAACTTCCCTGCCAGTTACTTTTCATTGGCTGGAATTAAGTATAGAATAATCCCTCTCATAATTCTCTCTAGCTTCTAAGAGATTAAATTGACTGTAAGGCAAGCCAAGCATTTGCCAGACTCAGCTTTTAATAGAATTAGTTCTGTGGAAAGTCTGAAAAGATTAAATCACCCTTTTTTATTATATTGTCAGTTTCTTAAACTCTATGAGCTTCTGTTTCCTTATCTGTAACACAGAGGTGGTAATATTTTCTCTTGCTTGTGTATTTTTCATTTATTTCAAAGAATAAATGAACCAAAAAATATTGAGATATTTTTAAAATCTTTAAAAATGCTTTCAACATGCAGTAAGAATTTTATTTTATGTAAGCATTTTGAAAAATAGTTTTGCTTCTTCCAGCCACAAATCACCAGGATTATGACTCCTTTTATTTATTTCATTATGTGGAACACACTTCAATAGATAGGTTATCAAACAGATAATTTGCTTCAATATCTATCATATAACTATTCACACATAATTAGACTGATTCAATAGTTAACTAATAAATACAATGAATCAATCTAAGTAATTTATTCAGAATTTAATGCTTACTCTACATGGTAGAAAAAATAAATCTCCCCAAAGATGTGCATTTCCTAACGGCCAGCAGATATGTTAAGTTACATGGCAAAGGGGAATAAAGTTGAACATAAAATTAAGGTTGATTAGGAACTGATCTTAAAGTAAGGAGATTATCCTAAATTATACAGGTAGACCCAAAGTAATCACAAGAGATCTTAAAAATGGAAGAGGAAGGTGGATGGAGGAGTTGCAGTCAGAGATACGATGTGAAAACAACTTGGCCTACTATTGCTGGCTGGAGGAAGCTGGTTGGATGGAATAAGAATACCATGGGTCAGGGAATTTGGGCAGCCTCAAGAAGCTGAAAGAGCCAGGAATTCAAGTCTCTGTTACAACCTCCAGAAGGAAGGAATGCAAGCCTTACACCACCTTTACTTGGGCCCAATGAGAACCATTAAGATTTCTGATGTCCCAAACTGTATAATAACAAGCTTGTGTTGTTTTAAGCCACTACCTCTATGATATTTTGCTTCAGCAGTCATGGAAAACTAATACAACCAATATTAGTTTGTATTAATAGCAACACTACAAAATATCTTCTTTGAATAAAAGCATCGTGGACAACTACATAAACTGGACAAGCCTGATTGTGGGACTGTGGAAACATTTCACTGTTGTATTATAAGTGCATTCACTTTGGTAAAATGAACAAATAGAAAAGAGGCAAAACAATTGTCTTATGTCTTTTCCAAGACAAGTATTTAAGGTGATTTCCTCCTTGGCAAATCTCTTTCTAGTTGGCATGAAGGACTTTATAGCTTATGGAAAATGCCAAACATTTACAATTTGAACATTGAAGATAAAAAAATTCAAGACTCTTCTTGGGTTTTCACTAAGTGGATCTCAAGGTGTATTTCTCATGAATATCACTACTACCAAAATGGAAGTTATAGAGATAAGTTAGATGAAATAATAAAATAAAAATAACATGAATATTGGTATAACAACATTACATGCATAAATACATCCACAGGCACATGAACACACGCACACACAGGCACACACACACACACACGTGAGCCAAAGATAAGCTGAAGTAGTTTCATAAAAGAAAGTATTTGGTTGTATAATAACTACTAAAGTATCTCCAGGAAGTATGAGCTTAGAAAAATCAGACAGATTCCTTGGAAGACCAAAAAAAACTTATTTTTAGAAGAAATATTATCATCGTCTAATCAATTTACAGTTTATTGTTTCTGATATAACCTTAAGATAATCTCATAGTGATACTTTTAAAATAATTCAATGTTTTCAAATTATTTAATCTGTCAGATGCATTTTTTAATTGATTAATATCCACATCATTTAGTAAACCATAAACTTAATAGCAGAAGGGTTCATTATTTTATCTCCAGAGCTCAGGATTTGTGGCAGGGTAAACATCAATGAATATTTGTCTAATGAATATTTTTATAGAATAAGTTCTTAATATTTTTTAGATTCTTTTACATTCACTGAGTGTTCTGGATAGAAAAATTTCTACCTTTCAGAAAGCTTGTTCTATACCAAATGACAAAGAATATGAAGGCTAATAGTATATAGCTTCTCTGGATGATGTCCAGGAAATACATGTCAATCATGAGAAGAAAAAGTACTTCTAGGTTATTCAAACTCGAAATTAGAGACTTCAAAATAAATTACCGGATGTCCCAAGTTGTCATCTGAGGTGCAGATATCTAAGACTCCTGAGACTTTTATGGCATTAGGAACCAGTTTTGTTTCTGATGTCTTCTGTTAAAAAAAAAAAGTGCTATTTTAAGATTAGTACTAGAATTTGCGATGCTATACTATATCTAGAATAAAATAAGTATTATAATAATTCAAACCAATATACAAATTCAAACTGATTTAAAAATGTTGAGGACATTAGGTTTTTATGGTATTTTCAAGAGTATTATAAATAAGTTAGAACTGGAAAATTTTGAATCAATGCAGTCATATTTCAACTGGATTTTATATATGCTTCTTTTTTACTCTAGAGATAGTGAATAAATGCTTCAAAATGCATATATTCAAATGCGATTTACCTATACATAGGAACTAAAAATAGCAAAAAAAAAGCATGTTTGCATTGTATGATTACACAGTTTCCAATAGATTTTTTTCATTTTGAAGTATGATTAACAAAGACTTTTCTAAATTCAAGGCAATCTACAGAGAAGCAGAATAAATCAGAAGAACAAAATAATCTAGATATTAAAAAATGAAAGAAATTATAAATAAGTTCCTAAAGTGTATTCTTATGTAATACAATATTTAAATATGTCACATATTTCCAGGACATAGGTTGTGTTTGGTAGTGTCAAAGCAGTCAGGGGGAGTAGTTCAAAGAGAAATAAAAATCAGAATTCTGTTTAGTAATACAATCAGTTGATTGCATTTTCCACAACTCCTCTCTTTGCCTTATTTCTTGTAAGTAAATGTACAATGTCTTTTTATCAAATTTATAGCCAACTGTAACTGATAAATGCACATAAAATGTATGGATATGTCACAGGATACTTTAGGTGTCGCTTCACTAGCCAAAAACCTCTGTGGCCAGCAGCACCTTCTACCTGAGTATTTTTCACACCTGCTGGGTTCATTCCACCTACTTGGCCTGGCAGGCTGCTCTCAGCTCGTGCTACCGACCCAGATCCCACATTTACCAAGGGCACGTCAGGCGCGGAGTAGCAAGGGGCATGTGGGTGAGCGAGTGCAGGCTCTGGCCACTGCGCACAACCAGACACACTGGCTGCTGCAGCAGAGTAGGCAGCTCTAGACACTGGCACAGGTACCAGCTCAATGTGAGGCTGAGGCTGGACCAGATGTATTACACATGGCTTCCACTGTGGGCCCTTCCATCTGGAGGAGGGGAACATGATGCCCCCACAAGCTTGGAGACACCAGGATCCACAGAATCCTAAAGAGGGTGTCACAGCCCTGCCTCCGGGAGCCCCCAGGTCTGGGCTCCCCAAAGGGCTGCAGCTCTTCTCTCCTTCTTGCCGCCTGTAATATGGCCAGCGGGGGAGGCGTGTTTCAGCCCTGTTTGTGTTACAGCTCTTTTATTCCTACCATTCAGCAGGTACTCAGTTCTTGTCCTGCATCCAGGAACAATGAGGTATGTGGACAACTGGAGGGTGAGCAAGGCAGAGAGGAGCTTCATTCAGTGGCAGAAGAGTTCTCAGGAGACCCCAAATTGGTAGCTCCTATGCGTGGGCAGGTTATCCTAATGTCTACAGCTCTCAGCAGAGAGGAGACCTGAAGTGGGTAGCTCCTATCCACAGGCAGGGTGTCCCAATGAGTCTATTCAGCTCTCAGGTGATAGGAGACCAACAGTGGGTAGCTCCTCTCTGCAGGCAGGTCATACTGACATCTGCACAAGTCTGGCTGAGTCCAGAGATTTTTATGGGCTTCAGATGGGAGGAAGTGTGTGTAGATTGCTCCATGGGCGGCCACGGGTGGGCCCGGAAAAGGAACCGTAAGTTATCATTTGGATTCACGAAACTGACAGCCTGGCCCCCAGGCCTCAGGCTATCCCTGGCCTAGAGGTGGGGTTTCACTGGGGACCTACTAATTTTTGCCTGTGAGCCTATCTGCCTCCTGCCACCATCCACAGCTCCCAGGCTGTTTGTGCCGAGGGGCACCTGAAGGCCCACGCTGAGCCATTCTGAATTCCCTTTAGGCTGCCTTCCCATGCACGTTGGTGCCCAAAGTCCAGAGGGGGCCAAGGTGGCAGGGATCTGGTGTGTCAACACTGCCCAGAACATGTACACATCCAGTCAGGTTGTGACAGCACCAGGGCTTGGCCTCAAATTTGCTCTGAAACCTGAGCAGGTGCCAAGAGTGGGGAGAGGGCAGTCAGTGGGAGCAGGCACTTTTGAGCCTGTGGGGAAAAGGGGGCTTCCTGGACCCTTCTGAGTGCAGAGATGCCCAGGACCACAACCACAGCTGGGTGGATGTAACTGTTCTTGGGAAGGTGAGGCTACCACCCCTCCAACTTAGGAGGCAGGGCTCCCACCTGTTCCTAGCTCCAACCGGCTCTGTGGAGCACATAGCAGCAGCTTCACCTCCCCAAATGCAGCCAGCATCATGGCAGCAGCGACTTCAGATGGGCTGCCACTACCCGTCAGTTCCCCCTCTGAAGAAGTACGTCTAACTGCTGTTAGGATAGGGACAATGACTGTTCTTAACTGCTTCATGCTGACAGGCGGCATTGTTTTGAGGAAAATGGCAGTCAGACGTTCTGTGAAAGGCCCATCTAAGGGTCCCCAGTAAAAGGGAGCCATTGTCCAAGGTTCCATTTGCATGACCATTTGGAGTTTGATGATCTGAAGATGAAACAGACAAACCATGATATCAGAAGACAGGAATAAAAACAAAACAAGGGGTAAGGATAGCTCAAAAATAGTGAGGCTGCTGACACACACAGAATTAGAGTATTGATTCAGATTTGTACATTACCTCTCCCTTTTGTCTCTTCTGAACTTCAGTCAGTGATCAGTGAATAGTTCACAGGAATAAGCAAGGTTAGTCTAAAATGCAGACCAAAGATTGACAAAAAAAATTAGTTTTTTTTCTTTGCTTTGTGGTAACTTAACATAGTAACCCTAATTATGATTGATAGCATGTACTCAGACATTTGACTTTTAGAACTCCCATACAATTTTGGAACATATATTAATATTATTCACTAAAATGTAACCTGAAGAAGATAAAAACTCATTTTAATTTTGACACTCTCATGTAACTAAACGTGTGAAATATTCCTGTTTTTGGATGCTCCAGTGGCCCTCCATCACATTCCAAACTTAGGGGTTAGAGAAGCCAATTTCAAAGCTGAAATTTGATTTTGGGAAGCCTAGCAAATATGTTAAAGCTTTAAAACACTTGATATTATGAAATAGAATTCCAGGTTTCCATAAGACATTTATTTAGCTAAAATGATGACTCCAAAAAAACAAGGCAAAAAACCTTACTCATTGAGAGAGAAGACTTAGCTTTCTGAACAATCTTTCTCCGGTCTTTCTCTTCTTTTTTCAGCAGTTTATTCACAAGGCAAATAAAAATATTTCATTATCTTTTAACATTACATGAAATTCTTGTTCAAGAGAAAGAAAGCCAAATTTCACCCTTGCATTAGTCTATTATTAATATCAACCCCAATTTTTCAATGAAATCCTATAGACAAATCTGTCAAATCTTAATCAGTTTCACCATGAGGTGATATTCTTATAAATCTTTTATAACACTCAAAAAAATTTTGCTAAAGAGCAGATTAGTGCCTTAAGAAACTCTTTTTGTGCTTTTATTCAAATGTTCAAATTACAGAAAAACCAAATAACAACCTTTTAAATTTACTCAATATGTTCACACACAGAATTGCTTTTACAAAATTAATATTTATGAACCTTCCACAACTTGATTAAAACTTTTACTTTATCTTATATAATTTAAAACAACCCTTTAACCCTATAAAATAGGAGAAAATTGACATTCCCATGCCTTCTTATACTCTTTTACAAAAGACACATTTTATTTTCCTTACACACCTTACATGTAAATCTATTTTTAGTAGTCTCAACAACATGTTATAATAGTAACTCTTACCAATGTTTAATTCTGGTGTAAAACCTAGAAAGTTATTTTAATTATGCCCTAGGTGCAGATGAGGTCTGACTCTTTCCAGCATAGTTAGGGGTGTGGTTAACTTCATATGTCCCCAGGCCTTACCAAACAGTAAAGCAGGCAAGCCAAATAGTTTTCAAAAAGCCAAAGAAGTAATTTATGACTTTAAAGCATTTAGCAAACCTAGTTTCTTACCTGCATAATTTAGACTACATGTCTACATTTCTAAGACATTTTTATTTTACCAATAATTTTTAAAGCTGTTTTGAATTTTTCAAAAATTAAACTCACATTAACTAAAAGGCATTGCATCTCTATTTTTCTTTAAAATTTGATTTAAGCATGCATTTTTTCTTAAGACAATCAATAAGAGGTCATTTTCATATAAACATCACATATATAACACATATATAACTACACAGAGAGACAGAAAAATATCTGGTAGTTGTAAAATTTTTCATTTGCCAAACTCTTAATTGTATTACTGGCCTCAAGGTGGAGCCCTTCAAGAAACAGGACTAGGAAAGCCTGTAGTTTATAGGTGCCTAATAAGCAGGCATGGTAGAAAGGCTAAAACAGGTTTTGAGAGGGATCCATCCACCTCTAATTCCTGGGGTCCAATGAGGGAAACAGGTTTTTTTTTTTTTTCCAATACAGGGTCAGTGGCACCTCCTCTGTTTGTCTCAAGGAGTTCCAGGCCATCAGAATATATCTTAGGTCCTCTCATGTGTGCATTAAGAGTGGCAAGACAAAATGGAGAGAAATAATTGAGTCAACTGAGAAGAAACAAACCTTTTTTCAGGAAAACAAGGTCCATGAAGAGAAATGGTATAAAGGCCTTTTGAATAGACATACAACTTTGATATCCACATTAAGTTAAGCTGACTTTTAACCATATCACTTCTTTTTTAAGAATTCCTTTTAAATCCCTTACTACCCAACCTTAGCCATGCCAAATGGCCAATACTTCTGACTTTGAACTCATGTAGGAGCAGAGAATACAGTGATTTTTACTATTCCTACAACCAGTTTGCACAGAGATAACCCAGAAATCTAACTGCTAAGAACTTTTACCCTTTTGCTGGCATGTCAGGCTTCTGGCTTCCCTTTCCCCTAGCGATGGATGGCCTCTTCAAGAGATTGCCAAGCAGCTTAACGTTTGGGGAAATTAAATGTTTCCCAGTTTGGGGGATGCATCTGAGGAGTGTCCTGTGGTACAGATATGTGATTCCATAAAGAGAGGACAGAAGAGGATAACAGAAAAAAGTTTTTTTTTTCTTTCTCCAGAGTCTGAGGGTCAAGAAAGTTCCAATGATTAAGGATGCACTCAAGAGGAGTGAATGCTGAAGATGATTGGTTATCTCTGGAAAGAGGGGAAAGAAGTGTCCCTTTGTTCCTTTCTGTTTCCAGCAAATACCAAAGATACATGAGAGAAAGAAATAAAGGTGTCCCCTTATTTCTTATAACTTTATATTCCCAAATCCTGGCGACCTTTTCAAGTGTCAACCATGGGTGCAAGTGTGACCTTCACTCATGAAGTGGGGAGGCCTAGTCGGTAGGAATATTCACACTTACTTATGCACTGCCCTTACTTATGCACTGCCCTATCCTCCCACTGTTGGGAACCTTTATGCTAGCATGACCTCGATCCACAGAGTAGGAGGGCTTAATTATCAGGAATTAGTCATGCTCACCTGCACCATGCCCCTTGACTTCTGCCATCATCTCTTTCTGGGTCCCTCAGGTCTAGCTTTGCATTTCAGGGCTTCAACATGAAGCTTGCATTGTCTCAGGAATGTGGATGGACTCATTATATTAAGTTTCAGGTGGCCCTCACCAAATTGCTGCCAGCAACTGGTGGGGCAGACCTTCCATTGCTTCCCTGTCATAAGCAGATGAAGCGATGGGACCAGTTCCTCTTCAAACAATAGAATGAAAAGGAGTCCTTGGAATTGGTGACCTGACCTAATAAGGTGTTTTCCAAAAGGAAACAAACGAACAAAAAAAAACCTGACCCCTCACACAGAAAAATTCCTTGTATTTGCAGGACTATGCTGACTCCTGACATGGTGTAGGGAAAAAGAAAAGAAAAAAAACCTTAAGTGCAGGAGAGGGGCTTGCAGAGTGGCTTGCTTTTCAGCAGTAGTCAAGGTTTGATTCAAATGTAATATGACATAATTTCAGGAGAGTTCAAATACTTAGATTAAGTCCTGGAAAGCCTTTATATACCTACGAAGTTCATCTGAAAGCTTGCCAAGATTCCCCCTTACTTTGCCTTAAGTCCTGTTGAGAAAAGGGTACCTGGATCTTCACTGGGCCATATTCACCAGGCATCTGTTGCAGGGGCAGGAGTGAGACTGACCTGACTAAAATGAGGAGTTCTAGGTTGGGCCAAGCTTGAGAGACAACCTGGGTAAGAAGGAGCAAAGGGAGTTGACTCCCCCACTGGAGGTACCTCTTAGGTTTGCTTCCTTAGTGCCCTGGGATTGCCCCTTGCAGCATCTCCTTTTATGGCCACTGGAAGGCTGAATCAATACTGCATTGACAAAAGTCTGTATTACACTGCAAGGCAAAGAAGGCCTGCACACATGGGACCTTAGACCATTTGCTCTTGTGTTTATGGAAAAGGTCCATTTGCAGGATGATATTGAAATTAATGGTTCCTTCCTGAAGCCATGCTTCGTTCCTGTGCCTCAAGGTGCTTGGCACTAGGTTGGCAACCAGGGAAATGACAATAACATTTTTGCCACAAATTTATGTAAAGATACCAAGGCACACTTTGCTTTCTCTGTGCTACTCTTAACCTTTGGTTTTACACTCCTGATGACCAAGCCAACTGCCCATTCTACCCAGTAATACCATCTCTATGATTTGCAAGAACACCCTTAACATTGTATGCAAAGAAGAGGATAGCAACCACAGCAGTCTTGAAAGAAAGAAAAAAAGAAAGAAATTCCAATAGGAAAGACTGAAGGTCCTAGTGCTGACACCCTAATGAACCCCTGTCAGGGACTGGAGCAGGTCTGGGGCCTTCAGGCAACACTGAGGTGTGACCTCAGCCAGATGCCCTTATTTGCCCCAGGACCTTATTCTGATCTCATACGATGGCTAGACCTCCATGAAAGGAAAATGTGTTGGAACAAAGCCAACATGCCCAATCCCCGAGGGTAATGGGGGATTCACGACAATGTCCTCCCCAGCAAGCCTGTCCTCCGTGTCTTAAGTCTGGCAGCTGTGCTAGTCACGTTTAACCAGCTGACAGAGGCCCAGTATTTTTCTTTCATTTTAGCTTTTGTGGAATTTAGGGACTTTGAAAAAAACAGGATAGAAAGCAGCAAGTTTGCTTTTATCCACACTTTTGCAGATCCCAGATGTGCTGGCAAAAATGTCATGGGATCCTTGGGGTGTCATTTCTCTGGCCAGAAATCTTTGTGGCTGGCAGCACCTTCTGCCTGAATACTGCTTTCACTTGCTGGGTTCATTCTGCCCACTTGGCCCATCAGGCTGCGCTCAGCTTGCACTACCGACCTGGATCCCACACCTGCTAAAGGCAAGCCAGGTGTGGAACGATGAGGGGTGTGTGATCATCAAGTACAGGGTCTGTCCTGTGCACAGCCAGACACCCTGGCTGCTGTGGTGGGGCAGGCAGCTCCAGGCTCTGGCTCTGTGAGAGGCTGCTGCTGGACCAGTTGTACTGCACATGGTTTCCACTGCAGGCACCCGCATCTGGACAAGGGGAACTTGGTGGTTCCCGGAAGCTTGGAGATGCCAGGTCCACAGAACCCCAAAAAGGATGTCACAGCCTTGGCTCAGGGAGCCCCGAGGTTTGGGCTCCCCAAAGGGCTGCAGCTCTTCTCCTTCTTGTTGCCTGCAAGGTGGTGAGTGGAGTGGCTTGTTTTAGCCTGCTCGTGTTACAGCTCTTTGAGTCCTGACATTTGGCAGGTCCCAAGTTCTTGTCTGGTGTCTACGAAGAATGAGATACATGGACAACTGCAGGGTGAGCAAGGCAGAAAGGGGCTTTATTGAGCAGCAGAACAGGTTTCAGGAGACCCGAAGTGAGTACCTCCTCTCCACAGGCAGGTCATCCCAACATCTGCCCATGTCTGGCTGAGTCCGGGATTTTTACTGGCTTCAGAAGGGAGGAAGTGGGTCCTGATTGGTCCATGGGCAACCATGGGTGGGCCTGGAAAAAACACCGTAAGTTATTATTTGGGTCTGTGGATCTGGCAGCCCAGCTCCCAGGCCTCACACTGTCCCTGGCCTGAATGTAGGGTTTCACTGGGGACTCACCCCATTTTGCTTGGGAGCCTGCATGCCTCCTGCTGCCATCCATGACACCCAGGCTATTCATGCCAAGGGGCACCTGCAGGCCCACACGGAGCCATCCTCAGTTCTCCCTTTGCCTCCCTCCCTTGCTCACAGATGCCCAAAGTCTGGAGGGAGCCAAGGCATCAGGGGTGTGGCATTTCCATGCTGCCCCGAGTGTGCACACATCCCGCTGAATTGTGACAGCACCTGGGTTTGGCCTCAACTTTGCTCTGAAATCAAAGCGGTTGCTGAGAGCAAGAAAAGGTCAGGCAGCAGGAGCAGACACTTCCAAGCCTGTTAGGAGGGGGCTTCCTGGACCCCCTAGAATGCTGAGATTCCCGGGTCCATGGCCACAGCTCTTTTAGTTATTCAAACCGGCCACCACTGCCATTGGATATATATATATATAGTAATATATATATATAAATATATATATAGTAATATATATATAAATGTATATATAGTAATATATATAAATATATATATAGTAATATATATATAAATATATATAGTAATATATATATAAATATATATAGTAATATATATAGTAATATATATATAAATATATATAGTAATATATATAGTAATATATATATAAACATATATAGTAATATATAGTAATATATATATAAACATATATAGTAATATATATAGTAATATATAGTAATATATATAGTAATATATGTAAACATATATAGTAATATATAGTAATATATATAAACATATATAGTAATATATATAGTAATATATAGTAATATATATAGTAATATATATAGTAATATATATATAGTAATATATATATATAGTAAAATTATTGGGTACATATGAAAATCAAAGGAAGTACTGCACTTATGTGTGTCAAACCAGAAACGAAATTCAAAATGAAAAAAAAAGTCAAAATGTGCATGTAGTTTATGAAATCGTGTCTTTATTTTTAAATGCAGTAAAAGGAGTTTTTTAAACGTTTGAAGTCATTGTGTAAGGTCTTACTATATCATTCATGAAGATAAATATTCACTGAAGTGTGACCTAATGTGATGTTAATGTTTACTATCTTTTGATAATGACTACCAATATTTTATAAGGTGTATTCAGGTCTAATCTTAGTTCTAGTGTTAATTAGGTGTGCAACTTGAGTATATTACCTCATGGGACTTATGTGTGAAAGGAGGATAATTTTTACCCTATACTTTTTTGTTGAAGTTGTGAGATATTTGTAAACCACCTCAAACAGAATATAGTTTAATTACAAGATATGTAAATAGAAAGACACTTTATTGCTTGGATATGGCTCACTCAAAATTGAATAAGATCAATTCCATAATTGATGAAGATTTTCTAGTTCAATAATGAAGATTGTTTTTATCTAGGTTAAGGATCTTAAAACAAAAACACTCTATACATGGTTTCATTCCAAGAAGAAGAAAGCTCAGTAGAACTAGAGTGAAATTTACCTACATGTATATATGAATATATATTTACGTATATATTTATGTACACTAGCCATAAAAGTTTAAAGTTGATTTTTTGTATTCTTCTGGGTAAATACACAATGAGCTACTGCTTTTGTTGATTTATAGATTTTTTTAGAGAAAAATAAAAATACTTAGATTTTCCAACTCTAGCAGCCATAACAAATATTTCAATAGAAAACAGCCTTCCTTTTAAAGTAAAATAAAATAATAATATGCTCTCTGTATTGCTAGAGCAATAAACTTTACTCAGGTGCCCTTGGTCTAAACTCATTTTAAGAATTACCACATTGTTCAACACTAATATTTTGCTTTTTAACTGTCATGGTTACAAAGGTTTTTGTTATTCAGATACGAAATTCTTTTTCTTTATATAAGAGCTTTGGCAGCTGATTCACAATTTCACATTGTTTCAGGCCAATTCATTTTATTATGTGAAAATTGTTACTGTTATATGTAGTTCCCTGGGGATTTTAGAATAAACTTGCTGTATCATATCATAGTCCATTTTTAGAATATATTACTCCTTTTTAGTTTATGGTTCATTTTAGTTCAGAGAGAAATAAAATAATATTAGAGTTTCAGGCAACACAAAGTAAAAAGATTAGCTATAGTTTTTGTTTTCCTTATAGCCTATGTTATTCTGTCATGCATAAGTTTCAAATAACCAAGGTTTTTATTAAATAGTAGTGCCTAGGAATAGTTTGAGAGCAGTTTAATGAGTATTTACAGTACTTTAGATGTGTTCTTTTAATTTGCATTAATTTTATATATGCAGGTTGTCTATAATTCCTGGAAAGAGGTAAACGTACCTAATCATTATGTAGGGGTGTGTGTGCATATATATTTATATTTTTATGGTGCCCTTAACTTCATACATTAAGAATGATATGATTTCTAAGAGGAAAAAAAACACGTGTAAATTGAAGATGATAGCTGTATCAGTCTACTAGGGCTATCACAACAAAATACCACAGTCTCGGTGGCTAAACAGTGAAAACATATTTTCTCACAGTTCTGGAGGCTAGATGCTTAATATCAAGGTCAATGTTGGTTTCTGGTGATGCCGCTCTTCCTGGCTGCCTTCTCATTCTGTCCTCATCTGACCTCTTCTCTGTGTGCTCACTGATATAGTTAATATAGCAGTTGTTCAAAAGAGGTAGGTTCACTTGAATAAAATTTTGACTTGGCACAATTAAGTTACTTGCCAAAGATAAGTGATAGTGAAATGATTTAAATCTTGATTGATTAATTAAAATTTTGGTTGTATGTTTGTTACATCATGCTGATTCTCAGGGTAATGATTTAAATCTTGATTGATTGATTGATTAAAATTTTAGTTGTATGTTTGTTACATCATGCTGATTCTCTTAGTTTGATTTGTTTGTTTCAGGAAGCTGACAGAAAAATTGTTAACTTTGATAATTTATGAGTATATTACTTGCATTTTTTCTGTAAAATTTTTGCACAATTTATCATTTTGATTGAGTTTCACAGGGTAAACAAATATGTAGATACATAAATGTATAAAGAAGTTAATATGAACTTAACACTAAAACTAATTTCTTAACAGGGAAATAATTTCATTATAGCCTATTTGTTATTTCAAGGAGCACTGATTATATAATTCCATTCTCATTAGATAATAAGACACTCAAAATGACTTATAGGCACAAGTAATTACTGCTTTATTACTGAGGGAAATTTACGACTAGTAGAAAATTCAGTTAAACTATTTGAAAAAGCTATGATAAATGAAGTGTATGAATCTAAATTCATACATAACAGCATTACCTTCTATGTTCCTATCTTATATTTACACAATGGAATCCTATGGCAGCCATAAAAATGAACAAAAACATGTCCTTTGGAGCAACATGGATGCAGCTGGAGGCCACAATTCTAAGGGAATTAACACAGGGACAGAAAGTCAAATACCACATGTTTTCATAAGTGGGAGCTAAATATGGAGCATACATGGACATAAACGTGGGAACAGCAGATACTGCAGACTACTGGGTGGGGGAGGGAGGAAAGGGGGCGTGGTCTAAAAACTGCCTATTAGGTACTATGTTCACTATCTGGATGATAGGATACATTCTCAAAACCTCTGCATGGCGCAATATAGCCATGTAACAAACCTGCGCATATACCTGCTGTATCTAAAATAAAATTTAAGGTTTAAAAAAGAAAGAAAAGAAAAATTAAAGTTTACCTTGGGAAATAGGAAGTTAAGAATACAATCCATTTGCAAAGACCCAGAGATATGAGAAAGCAAAAATACTAAGAGATTAAACTGTAATAAGTGTTATATGACTTCACAATAAATAGTAAGGTAGGAATGGGCAGAGTTGGCACAAGGGAGATGACAGTCACTAACGTTTCTCGAGTACTAAGCCCCAGACCTTTCTTCTAAACCTTTTATATTAATTATCTCAGTCATTTCTCAGAACAACCCTGGGGATTGTGTCGACATATTACAGTTAGGAAGATCACTGCACTAGAGCCAGATTGCCACACTTATTATCAAGGTAACCATGGTTACTCTCTGAATGCCTTCATTTCCTTCTCTGTAAAATGGGAATAATGCTAGCATATCTCTTTACCATTTGATTGTGAGGATTACATGAATTTACAGATAGGAAGCACTTAGAGTAGTGCCTGGCAAATAATATACACATTATATGGTAATCACATGTTTTAGTTATTTATAATATATTTTCTGCCCTTTATATTTGTAGAAACAACCAGTGGTATTTTAAAAAGACAAGTCAGAGCATGCCAATACTATACTCAAAAGCCCAGATGGCATTCTTAGCACACATAGAGGAAAAGCCAAATTCTGGGCCTTTAAAACATACCTCAGTGGTTACTATCCTCCCCTTTCCCCATCCACAAGGGCCTCATTGCCCACCTAGCGGTTTGTTAAACATTACACTTTACACACTTAACACTCACTATTTCCTCTAACCAAAAACTTCCTACAGGTATAATCTCAACTTGCACCTTCATTACTTGCAGGCTTTTTATGAAAGAGTATTTTTCTGACCACTTTAAATAAAACAACAAAGCCTCTCCAGATGGGGGGACGGGGGGGAATTTCAACTAGATTTAACACAACTTTATGATAGATCGGTGATTTTTTATTTAAAGCTTTAGATCTTCTGTCACCCTTAGGAACTGGAAAAGAGCACAACATACATGAAATAACAGTTTTTGGAAGTTGGAAAACGGGCAGCACAGTATTGTGATTCCTAAAGAAAGAAAATAATTAAAATGAGAAGTAAGATTAACATTGCTGACTGCCCAGAGTTAATTTCCAAACTGAGGGCCAGGGAAGAAAAACTCAATCAGAATTTAGAAGACTTTTTAAGTAGAGAAGACAGAGGCCAGAGTCTGGGGAGGCCAAAGTGGTCAGAAATTGAGAGGAAGAGTAACAAAGAAGAGGGAACTATGGGAAGAAAAAAAATCCAGAGATTTGCACAGGGTTATCCCTAAGTTGTTTCCAATAAATGACTAGTGGGTGAAACGCTATTCATTTGTGTAAAAAAATCATAGAATTATAAGTTTAACAATTCCAGAAATTCATACAGGATAGGAGAAGTTTGAGTCCCAACCAGCCAGTGATTTCAACCCTACAGACAGTCAATAGCATTACCAGTAAGGACATGCCTTATTAATAGGATGGAACTATTCACTAGATGTAGGATACTTTAAACCATCTTATCATAGCTTTAGTAGGCCTATCAGACTAACCCACATGAAACTTAACTGCCTGCCATGAAAGAAAATATCACTAATTAAATGAAGACAAGATTCAAACCAAAAACAACATAACATTCATAAAATCTGTACTCTTTTTTCTTGGACTGCCATAAGAAAATGCCAAAGACAGATTGGTTTAAACAACAATGATTTCCTCAAGAGTTGTTGAGGCTAGAAGTTCACGAGCAAGATGGCAGCAAATTAGGTTTCAGACAAGGGCCTTCTTCCTGGCTTGTAGTGTTGCCGGAAATTAAGGAACTGGAGAGATTGAACGGAGTGCAGGAAAGTGTTTAAGGGGTGCATCAGCTTAGTGGACATGTGTTTTGAAAATTTGAGCTTACAATAAAGAAAACGAGTTTTTTTTAAAGTATTTTGAGGCAGGCATTATGTGAAGTAGGAAGCAGGTTTATAGAAGTGAGAATAAAGGCTGCTGTGATATTTTGGCAATATGTCTTATATTTCCGGGAAAATTTGGTTTGCCGCTTATGCTTATTTGTTTTGTGACCTTGAAGCTGTGGAGGGAAGAAAGAAATAGGAGTTTACAGTATGTATGGAGGGTTGATATGGTTAATGTTTTTTGGGAGAGACAGTTAATTTTTTTTTAACTTTAATTTTAGGGGGGCTATTTAAATTTTTTAGCCTTGGTTAATATAGCAGTTTATTTGATGAGCTATTGTTATTTCTTTTATTTAATTATAATTATTATTTATGCTATTATTTTGTTATTATTTTTTTAAATTTTTTACTTCAGTAGATGGCTGTCTTCTTGCTGTGTCCTCACATGGACTTTCCTTGATGCATCTTGCAAAGGGAGCAAGGGAATTCTCTGGTGTCTTTTTGTCTTCCTGTGATGATACCAATCCTGACAGATTAGGGACTCACCCTTATGGCTTCATTTAATCTTAATAATCTTCCAAAAGGCTTTATCTGAAAATAATATAGTATCGAGGTTAGGCCTTCAACATATGAATTTCCGGGAGACAAAATTTAGTCCAGTCTGTAGCAATACCCAATATCCAATAACCTGTGTCAAGATATGCCAAGATGGAGGAATATGTAACTTATTAAGTGGCAAATATTGGTAAATAACACCCCAAAATGTCAGACATAATGTAAATAAGAGACAAAAATGTTTAAAGGGTTACTTACATGAACTTAAAGGAAAATAGAAACAAAATGAAGAGTTAGAAGCTGATAAAAACTAAATGGAACTCCTAGAAATGAATATAATATATTAAATACTGTCTGAAATAATTTTATTTGGTGAGAGTAACAGAAGATTATACACTTCTGATAAAACTTTGAATATAGCAATATAAATCACCCAAAGGGGAAGCATAGAGGGAAGACAATTGTCACAGAGAGAGAAAGAGGGAGAGAGGAAGGAAGGAAGGAAGGAAGGGAGTGAGGAAGGAAGGGAGGGAGGGAGGGAGGGAGGGTGTGGACTAGGGACAATAAAATTTGATCTAACATACATGTATTAATAATTAGAGTCCTAATATAAAACAAAAGGGAGGGCGGGCAGAAAAAAATAATATTTCAAGATAGAAATAACGATGTTTTCTAAAATGGATAAAAATTATGAATTAATACTTCCAAGAAGCTAAATCATCTCAAGGATGAAAAACAGGGAAATATACCCCCAAAAAGCTAATCATATTTAAATAGCTAAAAAATACTGCTAAAGAAACAATATTAAAAGCAGGAAAAACAAAAAGATAAATTATATACAACGGAATGAAGATAAGCATCACTGTATACATTTCTTTAGATGCTATGCAAGCAAGAAAAGAACAATATAAATAAAGTGCTCAAAAAAGGGGAAAAAAGTCAAGTAAGAATTTCAAATTCAATAAAACTCTTCAAAAATGAAGGTAATATAAAAACTTATTTTTGGACAAATAAAAACTCTAGAATATGTTAATAGTAGGATTGTATTATAAAAACTGCTAAAGAATATTTTTCAAGCATATAAGTAATAAGCTAGATGGAAACATACACCTATGCAAGTAAAAATGGTAACATAAAAATGGCAATAATGTTAAAATTATAAACTTTTATAGGTAAACTCCTTAAATGCAATGATATTCTTCCTTAAGTAGCTATACAAACAAGAGCAAATTAAACCCAGGATTAGTGTAAGAAATAAGACATAAATAAAAATAACTGTGAAAAATCAATAAAAAAGAAAATGGGCAAGCAATAGAAAAAAACTAATAAAAGCAAACACACCTTTTCTGAAAAATCAATAAAACTGATAAATGTTAGCTGTGCTGATTAAAACAAAGTAAAAAGAATGAGGAAATTCACAAATATCAGAATTGGAACAGGGAGCATAACTACAAACCTCATAATGATAGTAAATGAATAATAAGTAACTTGTGAACAACTTTATGCTGACAAATTTGACAGCATAGATAAAGTAGAAACTAATCTTGAAAGACACGTGTTACCATAATCAATTCTAGAAAAAATAGAAAATCTTATTCACCTTCTATTTTAAGTGATTTTACTTTGTAATTAAAAATCTTCTTACACAGAAAAGTCAGGTTAGTTCCATCAAAAAATTAAAGAGTAATTCCAAAATAGTACAAACTATTTCACAAAATAAAAGGGAGATAACACATCTCAACACAATTTATGAGGCTATATTTACACTGATATTCAAATTAAACAGAGACATCATAGAAAAACTAAAATGTACAAGCAAAATTCCTTAAAAAATATTAGTAAGATATATCCAGTAATGTTTAAAAGGGCTAATGCACCACATAGACGCTATCATAGGAAGGTAAAGTTGGTTTAACACTGTAACTTAATTGAGACATTTAAACAAAGTTTAAATTTCGGTATTTATTAATTTACAAACTTTTAGTAAACAAAACGGTATCAACCTCAGTCTGATAAAGGGCATTTCTAATCATATAACTTACATCATACTTTATGATGAAGGACTGAATATTTTCTGTGATTGATTGGTAAAAAAGGCAACCATATCAGCTCTTACCACTCCTGTTCAACACTGTATTGGAGGTCCTAATCAGAAATAAAAGGCATATATTAATATTTCAGCATTAAAAAATTAAAACTGTCTTTACTTTCAGATAACCTGATCACATACATAGGAAATCCTAAAAAAATGCAAAGCTGACTCTAGAACCAATAAATGAGTTAATTTTAAGGTCACAAAATATGGATCATTTAGTACATTTATATGTGAACAATGAATAGTTTTATATTGAAATGTAAAAATTGCTATTTTCAATAGCATCAGAAAACATGACATATTTGGAATAAATGTTTAAAATATTTGTGCAAAACCTGGACACATAAAACTGTAG